>NW_010541267.1:0-15322 GCF_000687285.1 Phaethon lepturus | reverse complement strand
CAGGAATGACTGTTACTACTCCATGATACCGCCTCTAAAGCAGAGTTTCCAGGCATAACTTAAAACTCATACCTATAAATCTAGTTTCCTAATGAAGCAAGTCTTAAGACATACTTCTCTTGTGCTTGTGTCTCTGTCTTCCCCTAACGTATTTTGGACTGGCTGACTAAGTTCAACCACTGCAAAAAGGGTAGAAGTCCAAAAAACAAAACAAAAAATCCCAACACACACAAAACAAAACTGTGGCGTAATGGCATTACTAAAAGCTCTGTACAGACATAAAGGAATAAGACTTGTACCACACAGAGGATGGACCAACCTCAAGACATGTGCATGCACATCCAGAAAAACACCCATATGAAACCTGGTTCAATTTACAAGCTACTGGAACTATTTTTTTCCTCCTCTAGACAAGTATTCTTTTCCTGAGGAAAAGCCACCTAACAAACACTTAGCTCTTCTCTTTCTGACCTACTTTATTTCAAATAAAGTAATTTAAACCTGAAGATGAAAGGTGGTATATGCAAGGAAGAATGGAATATTTATGACCTCTAACTGATCTTCAGTAGATCTTCTTAGCTGATCTAGAACCACTCTAATACAAAAGTAGGGGCTCAAATATGAAGCAGTATTTGAAATTATTAATTTCCATTCAAAGGTCAGTTACAGAAATATTAGCTTTTAAGATACTATCAACAAGCACAGCAATAAAGTAACTTAATCTTGAAATGAAGCTTGCTTTTCAGATCATAGTTTTCTGATTTTGCACAGCAAAAACCTAAAAGAACTGGCATAAAATGAAGCAGATCTAAACTGAGCTGTCATTTTATTTTCTTTTATCCTAATCAAACCCTCTCCCAAATGAATAAACTAACAACAAAATCAATGCAATGTTACATTTCTCAGCTTTCATTAGTGAGTTGGAAAGCTTCTAAATTATTTCTAGTAATCTTGAAAAAAGCTATTAAAACTTTTTATGTGATCAGATTACATCAATAATTTGAATGAACTTTAGTCCTTGAATCACAGTTGCTTTGCTTTTGTTTGGTTGGCTGGTTTTTTTGTTTTGTTGGGTTATTTTCCTGTGTGTAGTGGGTAGCTGGTTTCTTGTGGAAAAGGGGCTTAAGTGATTATGCCCCTTTCCGTGCCCTATACTTTCCCATAATTCTCAACTTGTTGATCAGTTCCAGTCAAATGTAAAGGAGTATTAGAGGCCTGGAAATTGTTAGTCGACAAAGATTTTGTGCTACAGGAGAAAAGAAAGCCACAGGCCCCAGCACAAAGACAGCTGTATCCTAACACCTTATCAATCCCAAGCAGCAACCAGCCAGCTGCCTGATAAAGCCACAAGTTAGCTCCAACCTACCTGTGTCTCACAGAGACTCTGCACGTGCACTTGTCACCTACCCAGTCAGAAAAGTACAGGACTTTGCGGATCATTTAAGTGAATGCCATTGTATCCGCAGTTTCATAGGAGTCCTCTCTTTTACTTATATCATTATGTACATTATGTAGCTTTTTAATTATATATAAACAATCTTACCTTATTTGGTATAGGGTGTGTACTTGATCTTCCATCAGATGATTTTGATGTGGGGCACAGGCTATCACTTAGAACTGGAGCCACCTAAGAAGTTTCACATAAACACTGATAAAAATATATTGAATTTTGTCATAACATCATCCAACAAGAAACAAGGCTATCATCCTCACTCACATAGTATGTAAACTGTGACACTGTGATGCTATGTTAGGAAGTCTATGACAACTACTTCTAAATTTCAGCTTTCGTTGGGATGCTGAAAGCATCTTGGGTACAGAGAATTTTCTTTTGAGTCACAATCATGACAGACTAATCAAGTGCTATTGGTTGTATTTCATTCATTTGATTAACAACTTAATTATATATTCAATTAAAATATTACTGTCATTGCCTTCAGGTAGTTCAACACTTTCATATATTTAGTTTTAAATATGTATGTTTTCAGAACAGCTTTAAAGCCTTTAAAAAAACTAATTATAGTCTTTTCAGGTCATATTAAAATTAGAAGTATGCCAAAGAAAATAGGTACAGCTAAAAGTGTTACCAAACCACACTAGAAATTAGAAAATAAGTGACAGAGTGGTTTGTGTTATTTAGCTGGGTTCACTCTGTGTTACTAATGTTCTGCTACAACATAGTAAAGAGTACTAGGGCGGCATCAGAAGTAATAGAATAGTCATAATCCTTTTTGGCATTCTTTTCTGATAAGTTATGTTGAAGGCATAATATAATATAGACTTGAAACAGTATAATACTACAACAATAGCCAAGTGTTCTTAATTTCAGTTTATTTTTCCTCATTGAAATGAAAATGAATAAAGAATTATGAAGAAAGAAAGAAATCACGTTAACACTACTTACTTCTCCACCGCCTGAAATCTTTTTCTGCTGACATTTTCTAACGACCTCCAACAACAGGGGACCACCCGCAGTACCTTCTGCTTCTGTAATTCCCAAATCTCGAGCTAAATTTTCTCGACCATCAAGGCCATTTAGCTGAAGGGGAGGGGAATTGAATAAAAAACAAACAAACAAAAAAAGAAATCACAACACAGAAATAACGGTCAGAAAACACAATATACATTTTGTAATACAATTCCTAAAGCTTTTTGGTCTTATTTAACGCAGCAATATTTTACTAAACAGTGATTATTTAAGACTTCCTGTTGCATGTGGACTAAAGTAATGATAGCCTATTGCATCATTTACTTTTGATCTGTGCCTGAGCCTACCGCAGACCATCCAAAGTTGTTTTAAATATGCAAGTATTCATCATTAGCATGCTTCAGGATTTAACGATTTATACGGTCAAGTTACTTCAGCTTATCACATTTAAAAGTGGATCCTAGGACACTTAGCCAGTGGGGTTCCAGCAAATTCATAGATGATGGAGACTCACTGTTCCTGTGCACATAGAAGTACACCAGTATAGTTCAACACTTACTTTCAGTCTCTGTTTCACTTTAAAAAAACATGGGTTTGGACAGAAACAGGGATGAACGTAATTCACTATCAGCCAAAAAAACTTTTGACAGGAAAAAATTAAAGAAAAATATATTTTTTAAAACTGAACTTCACATTACAGCAGAAGCAGAATGCTGCAGCAAACCCAGGCTGGTTGGCATAATCTCAGAATGGCAATACTGCAAAAGGCACCAGTTCATCTTGAACTCTTATGATTATTTAGTGACACTTCCTATCAAAACACTGGTCCAGCAAATAAGCAAGCCACCACTAGTCAAGCACACTGAAACACAGAGGATAAAGAGACTGCTCAGAGGCAGGGCCTTGTAGAGGAAGACAGTAAAATCTTTCAGCACTGTACACAGCAGTCTTGGACAACTTGCTTAATTTTGGTAAATTTCATATAGGCACTGCAACAGGTGAAAAAGACACCTTTACTGGGTAAAGGAAGGGGGCATTTCAAAGAGCATAGATGCCTTTACAATGCGAATTAAGCACTACTCTGAAGAGTGAGTGGCAACATGACAGATGCATGATTGTTTCTATTTGGTAGCACGAACATGAATCTCTGTACAGATGTGTTCTAGTGCAATAAATGCAGCTTAAGGACATTTGGCAAAAGGCAAAGGTGTATGGGATTTTCTTTGATTAAGCCCTTAAAAAGAAACATGACCTTCTGAGAAACAGAAGTCAATGAATTGATTTAATAAAGTTGGATTTTTAATAAATTAGCTATTTAAACCAACATCAAGAATAAAAATGAGCATTTGAAACGTAAAGAGGAATTCTTCAGTTAAATGGAACTGTTTCAAACACAAATTTATTATTAAAACCTTTATATCATAAAAAGAGACAAAAGGGATAAACATGATGGAAAACCTCCAACTCAATGTTAAAAGCCTAAAAGCAATCAGTGACCTGACATGATCACTGTAGGTCACTTCCAACTGAACTATTCTATTCAATCACTTTTTGTCATGTGCATCTGCACAAAGGCCTTTGTTTCACTGAAATGTCCTCTCAGAGTAGATCACTGACATTCTTTTAATTTTCATGTAACGATACTAACTTTATATCATTACATAGTCAAATTATTGGCAAAAAATGTTGCAGGAGTATTCTGTTGTATACAATTATATCATGTTATATATATATATATATAACATTATATCATGTCACAAAATATTAGTTTGTTAATTTTGAATTAACATATTATCAAGCATTGATTTTTGATAAAGGGAATACTCGTTCATACTGGCACACTTTCCTGGAATGTGTCTTTAAGGCAATAAGTACGTTTTACAGACTAAATATAAAAAATCGTTTAAGCCACAAGCAAGTGGCTTAAACAAATCTACTATAGGTTTTGTGTTCATTGCCATGTACTCCAAACAATCAGTATAGCATACAAATAAAACCAGTATATCTTACTGTGCTTGATTCAGGCTGAAAAACAGCCAATGTAAAATCAAGATTGAAAAAACGTAGAAATTCTGCAACAAGACCTGCTACCACACGACCTAAAAAGGAAATGAGAAGAGTAAAAATATACCAGATGGAAACAATTCTTACTTCAAAGACTTAACATTAACATGGCTTCAATATGAACACCTACATTGAATCAACACTCCTACAGACATCATCTAGACATTCAGCACACTACCACCGCATACCTAATTTGTATACCAGTTCCCCCATTTCTAACTCAGCCATAGTATGAAAATTATTTACATCAGCAATACCGCAGGAGCAATTAATAGAGATGGATTACAAAATTCAGGTGTAAGATTATTTTTTTAAACTATGCAGCTGTCAAAGACATTGTTTGGGCATTTCTCCTATGTGTGTATTCACTACTATACCTCTACAGTGAGTTTTCCCTGGTTACTGTTTCTATTGGTCTAGGATGACTCAGAGTTTGTATTATCATAACTCATCATGAAATATTAATTTAAATGCATTAGTCCCATCAGTTAAAAATACAACTTCAGCAATATTAACTTCAAAAATTATAGATTGAATTATATGTTGAAATAATAGTAATTATGACATTTGACAGGAAAAAGAGCATCTTTTATGTCATGAAGACTGTACTGTTACTAAAAGATTCAAAGATTTAATCCTTTGTTCCCTATTTTTATTAGTTTGAGAAGTATACTAAACAAAGAACTTACCATCTTTTGTACCTAAAAAACTTTTCAAGCTTTCGTTTACCAGAGGTGCTTTGTTCTGTCAAAAAGCAAAAACCAAACAGTAATTAACATCATCCTTGTACTAGCAAGAAATTAAAAACCACAGCAAGTTGGTGTTTTGGTGTACACTGTTCCATAATGATGCCTGGCACATGTAATTCAATTCTTCAAAATCTACCTTTGTATTAAGTCTACTACCTACAGTAAAAGCTGCAGAGCCACACATTTACTTAGGCAAATTAAAATTGTCTCAGTATTATCTATTATAAGAGCTACAGAGCTAGAGCAATTTCACCAAAATTCTTAATAGCATACTGATTCTTACTTACTTAATGATGAAAAAGGTAAGTTAAGCGGTTAATTTCCCAAATTGCTCCTCTAATATAGTGCCAAGTTTGTGTAAGGAAATACAGTCCCACTTTTTAAAAAATGCAAATTTACAAATCATCTAGACAAAGTGTGGACCGTGCTAATTAGGGGTTCAAAAATCAATACTAATCTTCTATTAATTAAAAGACCTTCAAAGATATTACGAAAACAGGGTTTTCTCGCTTGCTAGGTTTGCCGTCTTCAACTTTGATTTATTTCTGTTTAAAAACCAATGTGCTACATTTGGGTGTGCCAAAATTGTTCAGGGATTTTTCAAACCAAATTCTAAACGCCATTCCTAACACATCAAAATATCCTGGGTAAGAACCTAACTGTAAGAAAAGGTTCTGTTATAGGTATTTATCACTATAGTCGTAAATGCTAACAGACACAAGAGCAAGTTGTGCAAAAAAAGAAATATATCTTTACCATTATCATTTATATTTAGGAATTCAGAGTAATATTTCCAGTGTCTCCACAGCATAAAATTAAAATACCATGATACGTTTAAGTCTTTTGAAAAAAGGGCAAGCCAAGATAATCTGTAGCATATTTCTCTTCAGCCCTGTTAGTCTCCAAATAGTCTGGGACATTGTTCTCTGGATACACTGCAATATGCTGAAGCTTCCTGTAAGAGATGGCACTGTTCTGCCGTATCACTCTTCCATTAAGTCTTCTTCAGCAATCTTATGTTAGATTTCTGGAATATGGAATCTCATATCATAGAATAACTACATCCCCTCCTTATTAATGTCACAATAATGTCTGTTTCAGTTGTGCAGTTTTCCAGAAAAAGCACATCTAACCAGTAGAGGAATAGGACAGATTTCCATTCCTCTCTTTTGAAACAGAGAGCCTGGACATACAGCACCCTCTCCTCTCTAGCTCTAGAAAGTGGAAAGATACAGGAAACGAGGCAATGCCAGCAGAAGAAGGGGTCACAAAACCAGCATCTGCATACTACAGCAGTATTGTTACTTAATCATGCTAGTACCACATACCCTTAATATTGTTATATTGTCAAGGTATCAGTATGTAGTCCATTTCTTAATTCAGAATTCTTCCTTAAATATAAGCAAATTACCCTGAAGTAAGCCTACAACATCCTTATGGAAAATACCAAAAACATTAGCATACTTGGCAAGTTACTGCATTAAATTGCTTTCACAATACATCTGTCAAAAAATCCACTTACTAAAATACTTCAGTATTTTAAATTTCAAAAGACATCATTCCGATTTGATAAAATCTTGATCGGTCAACTAGATTTTTTTTTTAAAGAAGTATTTGATGGAAAAGATATTTAGTTATTCTGGTCAACTGGATAGAAGCTATATAAAACCAGCAGAGATAGTTACTTAAAGCTACAGTTTCAAAAGGCTATGTAATAATTCCTATTTCTAAACATCAGGAAACACCCTGATAATCCTGTTTTGTTCCCTTTAAGCAGCATGCTCTTATGCAGTAATACGTAATTTTCTCATGTTATAAATCACAAATAGAAAGAATTAAAGCTATTATATTTAGTTCTACGAAAAGAACTATCAGGATGCTGATTTTTTTTTTTAAGTTTTTTTAAGGTTCTCTTACCTCTACTTTCTCCTGTTCTTCTAACGCCAAAAAAACAGCTGCTCGCAACTCTGCCTGCCAAATACAAAAAAAAAAAAAAAAAACAAAAAAACAAAACAAAACAGCATTTCTACAAACACTGTTTAGCCTACGCAAATAGAATGCAAAGAGCCAGCAAGTAGTTTAACAGCTATTTGTTTCTCCTCAAGCAATTTGGCATCAATTGTAATCTACATCAGTGCAATTAAAACACTTAAGATTACAGGCAATGTGACTTGAGGCTGAGAAAGAGTTTTCAGTCTGAGAACAAGGGGGTGGAGTGGATTTGATACAAGACTTCCTAAATTATTTCTTCATACACAAAGATTCCAAATTACCTACACTATTTCCTATTAGTTTCTTCTAAGTGTTAGAAATTCTGCTCTTTCAGGCAGCTTTGAAACACCTACGCTTCATTTACAATTCTGTCAGGAAACATGAACAAATAGCTTGTGAGAATACATTTTAAGAAGTTTATATTAAGATACACAAATTCCTGTAATTTCTTCTCAGATCACACTCAAAGAAACAGAATTTCTCAAAGAAAAGAGAGCATGATTCCAGTCATTCAAATACTCCTGTAGTGAGGTTTTACCTAACTGACTCTGAATATCTTAATGTCAAGGATCAGAATTCTTCAAAGGACTATTTTGAATATTTAAGCTTAAGCCTCGCTTTTTTTTTTTTTAATGCTAGTTTCTCTACTTCTTTCGTGGAACAAATCAAATGGACAACATACATCACATTTGATGAAGTAGTTTGCCACTTTAATGAACTCTTAATCTGACATTTTGATGTCAGTAGATAACACTGCAGTAATAAACTATAAATGTCAGTGCTACTCTGTATGCCAGTTTTCTCATGAGCAAAGAAGAAAGCAAGCTTTTAAAGAAAGATTAATTTCCATAACTAAGAATAAGAACAATATGAAGAGTGTCTGGATTTTCTCATGTATATTACGAAAGGTAGCTGACCATAGATTAACCTGTAAATTAACCCTCCCACCAAAAAAAAAAAATCCTTTCATGGGAAAAATAAAACAAACACTTCCATTTTAAGCTTGACCCTCTTTGAACACCTTTTTAAAGGGCAAAAAGTAATGCAAAAAAAGTTTAAAATATTTCCCATCGAAAGTGTAAAATGCTTACCACGACTGTATGCAGTGGTCAAACTGACACTGCGGTTACATTTTTTCAGGTGCTGGGGTACAGCATTCAATTAGCAAATCTTCTGATAAGGCATGAATTTAAACACTATTCTTACAACATCAGTTTACATTTAACTTTCCAACCAATGGCTAACAACCTGTTTATTTAGTTTTATGTCACTATGAAAAACTTCAAATGGTTGCAAAGCTGGCTACTTCTCCACTGATGCCACAGCAAGCAAGTATACTTACATAAGAGGGAGGACAAGAAGAGTAACAAAATCATTTGTGAAACAGGCTGGCTAGTACAAAGTTGTTCAAAATAAGACAGTAGCCATTACATGTGGGTACAGATAAACTCCCTTTAAGGGTCTGGATCATGAGACTGTAGAACAAAGCTGTCTGAAAGTCATTGCATTACATCAGCTGATCCAGAGTCTGACCTGTCTGAGATTTTGGAACAATATCACAACAGTCATTCCTTTTCATGTAACTATGATTGCCTGCTCCACTCCTCTAGGTCCAACCCAGTGGCTTCTAAATATGGACTGAGCTGCTTTTCTTCCTTTTCTCATTTATGTAATGACACAGTGCCAATTTCTCCCAGATGTTGCCACTCCCCATTAATAGCAGGTTCACCTTTATTTCCATTAGCGCCCAGTTAATATCCTTAAAGTCAGGACCTCATCACCAGAAGACAATGCCACTGGTCTTTACTACATCTCCTTTTGGCTTACCTGAATCATCTAGAATACCACCCTACACGCTTTCCACAGAGCACCCTCCAACCAGTCCCTCAATCCTGAAAGCATCACAGGAAGTTCGAAGTTAAATGCTCCTTTACTATCTCCACAAGGAAGGTTTACAGTATTCCAACACACTGACCTTCGTTCTTTGAGGTCTGAGCAGTACCTCAGACCTCATAGCAAGATACTCAGAAAACATCATCTCAATACATTTAGAGATGGAACCATACCCTTGAATCTGCATGAGGTTAAAGCAGTAATTCTCAAGTTCAGGAGGAAGAAAGTGAAAAGCAACAATAACAAAGCTGAGGCCAAAGGAAAACTCACCCCAATGCAAGAGGGTGAATCATACTACACAGCAGGATGGACAATGTCATAAAGACCTTTCAGGATGTGAGACAAGTCACAGACAATTTGAACACCAGAGACTGAGACCACCATGATCAAGTATGCTCACAGCAATTTGCACCCATCAGCAGTCTTCAATAAAACAGGATTATGTTATAACATAATAACGTAATACAATAGAGCCAGATGTTGACAAGTAAGGTGACAGTGTATATTTATCACTCTTTCATTCACCAAACCCACAGCCTTCTTTCTTGCCCTGTGGAAGGTGCCCATTCCCTTCTATCCTTAAGCAGTTTTACCTGGCAAGAGCTCATACCAATGAGACAGCAATTTGGTTTCACTGAACTTAGCTAAAATGAGTAAGGCCTAACACTGTATATGACAACCACTGTTGGTACTCAGCGGGGAAATGTATGGGTCAGTATTTTGAAACAAAAGTACATTTCCCCTTTTCCTCCCAGGCATTTACAGCTCATCAGACAACACTGTCTCTTGCCGATTGCTGTTGTACTGTAAATCAGAAGCTTGTAGTCCATGAAAGCACCTTTTCTGCACTGGATTGCAGTATCCCTCTTCAGAACCTAGGTAAGTTGATCCCATTCTAAATACAGAGCCTTTCGCATGTAGTTGAAGTACTGTACAGGAAAACAGTGCTCTCAGTCTGCGGTTCCCTGGGAAAGGAAAAAAAACAGTTCTCGCTATCTTAAGAGCTCCCCAAACACATTTTTTAGGTGGCATCTCAAAAATGGCAATCTGATTTGGGAATATGATCTTAATAGTAAGATAACAAGTACCAACCTTGACAAGGTTATTAGTGTGATTTAGTACACTCATAAAAGCCACCCACAGCGGCTTACATAGCCAGATGCTGGATGAAAATTAAAAGTGTAAGATAGAGACTGTCCAGGACTGAAGGATGACCTGTAGCCCATAACTACCTCCCACCGGTAGACTCTAACACACAGGTATGTAGCATGCCCCTGGCGTTTTCTTTTATTGTGGCATTTGTCCAGCACTTAAACAAGACAGCTTATCACCCGAGAACAAAACTTGAGACCATGTTTTCCAGTAGGAAAGCACTTGGACTTCAATCTCATTTCTATGCCTCAAAGCATGTAGGCACATCAGCGACCAAGATGATTTCTTATAACAGGCACTAAGCACAAACTGCAGATAGGGCTTATTCCTTGCATACTGGTCCCCTCTGCACAGCTACACAATTCACTTGCAAACATCCTGATATCCCAACACCTTCCAAAGAGATCTTGGCAAAAGTATTTCTTCCTATCAAACTTTATTTACACTTCCTACCCCCGAGGCAATATTTTAGATGAACAAGCAACAGCTTTCATGACATGGATCTCAATATGCTGTGAAATACTACATTAAAAAGTGGTTACCTTAATTTCATAAAATGCTTTGTGCACGTAGTACAGTTGAGTATGATGTTGTCTGCTAGCTGACAAAGCCCTGCTGTCTGTTTCATACATCTCCCAACATAATTTCTACAAACCCTTAGAGTCCTACAGCTTTTGCAGAGGAAACCTGGGGCTTTTTTTTTTTTTTTTTTTACATCAAAGACACATTAGCAGAAAGTACAATATAAATTTAAGCTTGCCAAATGCACATGCTACCACCCTTCTCAACCCACTTAAGCAGCTGAACACATACAGTTTTTGAAGCCACATACAGGCAACTTTGTGCATTCCCTAAGAAACAAGGGATAGGCAACTTCAGCACGCGTCAATAAGGGAGACATTCACTTCAGAGATCTGCAGTGGGCCAGCTGGAGGTGCAAAACTCTCCTGCAAGCTTGCATTCACATACCATTACTAACATATGCATCAGTGGATGGTGTGGTTAAATGTATGTTTAGGGCCATGAAATGATTAAAGTAATGCATGAGATTTTGCAGGGTAAAAGAATGGATTGTTGCTGAGATAAACTGTTTACAGATCTTCCAAGCAAAGCACAGGTGTGTATTACTGCCATCTGCTCCAGTGCTATGAAACAACCCCATGCATGCACAAGCATAAACCATCTCTTGCATATGTAAAATTTAGTGACACATAGGCACCTTCCCACAAAACTTTCAGCATCTCCACTTCCTAACTCCAAAATGACTGTCATATACCTCCACAGATACAGAGCAAGACTGGCAGAGCATTAAGTAGTCTAAGCACTGGTGATCAACCCAGGCTAAAACCCTGTGTGCATCAGGCTAAAAGCCTGTACCAGTCTAGATGCATCACAAATCCAAAGCTGGTGCCAAACTGTAAATAGCAACTTCACTACCAATGTTAGTCAGTATCCTTCCTGTCACTCTCCATCTGCAAAGTCTGTGAAGTTCTCATCCCCGAGCAGGACCAGTTTGCATGACTATTTTTTGTCCACTTCAGTAGAAAACTCTTAAAACTTAGCAGCCTTAATTGGCTAAGAAAGTTAAACTTGCTGGCAGTGTAATTGAAAAGATGAAGGAAGAATGGTGTAAAAAGAAATAGGAAGAATCCATATCACACAGGAAGTAGTAAACACCTAAAAGCCATAAACTCTAAATACCTGTAGCTACGCTTATCATGTGCTTAGTCTGCATGTCACAAGCAGTTCTCATTCTCATGTTCCTAAAAGTAGGATATGTCCACAGTTAAGAGGACCATACTGACATTGAAGTCTTGAATTTCAGTTAGTTAATCTGAAATCATTATAAATGGTTATATTTTACTTATCTTGCAAAAATAAGAAATAGATGTTACATTAAGAAATCAATGATTCTCCTTCATTCCAAGAAATTAGTTGACTTTCTGATAAGAACTGCTTTAAAAAAAACCAAAACCCACAACATCCAGAAAATAGGAGATTACACTGTGGTGTACAGCATAGTCATCATGACAGTTAGTAATTTAAAGACATTTAAAAGCATTCATTATAATACATGAAATGAGGATGAAAAAGCAAATAGGACATTTTTGACTGACCTATGTACATACAGTTAGCAGGCCATTTTAAAAATAGTATTTTTCTTCTATCTAACACCACATTATTTGCCAGTACCTTAGCTGCCTAGGTTTTGAACCAAATTAGCAAGAAATTGGCAACAACAGCATCAGCTGGCCAAAAGCATTACTAGTCATACGATATTAGTGATGCTAATCTCCCTCAAATTTGTAGCAACAGCAAGTTCCAGAGAAGATGCAAAATTCAAGTGGCGTAAACTTATTTTTCCAGGGCAAAAGAGATTAAAAGATACAAACCAAAACAAAATAACAAAGGAACGCAGTAAGAAGCATAATGGTTCTTCTTGCTCTTATGATGACAGCTTCCCTAGGAGACAGAAAGATCACATACTCTTCAAGACAGAGGAACATCTCTATTTGTACAGCATGCATCACACAGTATCAGTGATAATTTTCACTAAAGTACAAATATCCACAGTTATATTCTGTGTGTTTACAGAATTCATTAGGAAATAGTCTTATGCATCAGATTAATTCCAATGATTAACAAGTTTATATATATACACACACACTCTACAGGTTAGAGAAGATGGGAAATTCTCAACTGCAAGCAGCAGTATATTTACGTTCTGCCAGTTTTCACAATACAACTTCTTTAAATACTCCAGTGCTCAAAGTCTAAGGTAAATTTTAAAAATCTGTTCACAATTTTTTCTATATCAGAAGTAAATTGTTTTCAGCTAAATAATTTACATCAACATCAAAGTGCCCAAGAAATTAATCTCAAAATAAGAATAAACTAATAAAGTGTAACCCATTATAAAATCACGTTGTATTAGAGAACAAAGGCATCACCATAAGTTTCTTTCTAAAAGTTATGCAGTCGTTATGTTACAAAATATATTAGCTGACAGTCTGATACTTTCTATCCACCGAAATAATTCCCCTTGAATTCTAATCCTTCCAGAGCTGTCTTCACCTATAGTGCTGCACACCAATTCAGCTATACATTAAAGAGAAAAATAGACCATCAATGTACCTGCTTCAGTAAATCTCAAATATATGTTTATAGTTAGCTTTCTAGCCTCATCCATCTGGAAAAAATGGTCAGTACTCATTCTGAAGTATAAAATAACTGTTTTGTTAACATGTAAATATTCGTTCAGTTCTACCACATAATAAAAAATACTGACACACAATAGATAAAGAAACACTATTGATCATATATATGCTTAATTTACTTTAACGAAAGGATGGTGTCAAATTTTTTCTTAGTCCATAGTATAATCTAATTTCAATTAAAAACTGACTGTTAAAGAAGATTTGTTCAACCTTAATTCTTCTGGAAGACAATGGGCTTTCTGTCAGATACTAGCAGAACAAATGCTGTAAGTCACTAACACTACCAACTACAGACAGTCAAACTCCCATGCCAATCAAGGTTTACAGCTAAGAAAGAACATCATGAATTCCTCAGATGAACAGCCTTAACCACAAACATACCAATTAATAAACAGTAACTCCTAGTATTAAAAAGAGATATAACCCAGTAAGTAGGATGCAGTTTCCATTTTTCCAAGTCATTTGCTAGTTTGCCTTAAGGCTACCTTATGCCATATTGGATATTACACACTTTTAGCATTATAGGATAGTGAAGACTACAATAAATATATTTACACAAAACTCAACGAACTGGCAACCATAGTACAAAAACTTGCATACTACACAAAACACGACCTAACTGGCTTCTGATTTTTTTAATTATAATTTTATTATCAACATATTTTTATGGGTTAACACCAAGTTGAAGGTTAACAGATGGTCCCAAAGGCCTACTGACAATTAGAAAAAGGTCTCCCTCTCAAAACTCATTTACATGAGTTAGAATCTTCATCTACTTACAGTTTAAACAAGGATTATCCATTTGAAATGCAAGAACAACACATTTTTAATAATACTATTTTGTTGTATAACAACTAGCCCAAAATCCAGTGGACTTCAAAGCACACACACAAAGATGCTCTCCCTTCCGTTCACCACTTCAGTTGTTGAACTGCTCCTGAAATACCAGCAATGATTGTCCACCTCTTGAAGGTTTAAAATAGAACGCTGTGGATAAACACCACCATCCTTGATCTGAAATCCAAAGTCCATCTCTCCTCTAGTTTGGAAGGGAATTCAGCGGTTCTTATGTTTCCATATCTGTATGGCTCTTTGCTATACACAATAATTATTGCTGGAAGCTTCTAATGAACAAGAATCCACAGAACCAATTTTCATATCCTTTCTGACACAAGCTCAGACTACACCACAGGCTTGGAAGTAGTGTATGCTCCACTACAACGCTATCTTCCATATATTTTCTTAACAAGCATTATTTGTACCCTGTAGGCAGGCAGCATCCCCAGAGAGTTTCCAGATTTAGCAAGTCACCAAGACACAACTCAAGCAACCCATGCTCAAGAAGAACAATGTTTAAACAGCGACCCTCAAGAGCTCCTGCTTGAAATTTTCAATAGGGGCTTTTCGTACGGAAGCAGAGAGAAACTCTATCCACCCTGTCCCACACCACCCGGCGGATGGATGTTTCTAGCGGGTTTGGCAGCAGCACGAGAGCTCTTGCGGCCACACGACATCTACGAGGGCGAAACCGCACAGCTCTTCGCGGCGGCCGAGAGCTCCCGTCCCTCTCCCCGTCTGGGCGATCTTGCGACTGCTGAGCCGCCGGGCAAAACCTCTTTCGGCGGTCAGGCCTCGGGCCCTCGCCTCCGCGTCGAGCACGTACCGGCTCTACCACGCAAGGCAGGCGCTGGACCTGGCTCCTGGCCGAGCTCCAACCCGAGCGGCGGGAGCACCACGGGGAAAGCAGGCGCCACCGCCAGGCCATGACCACCAGCTGGAAGCGGCGGCGAAAGGGGACGAAACCCGTGAAGCCTCAGCCCCCCCCT
>NW_010541266.1:72762-82686 GCF_000687285.1 Phaethon lepturus | reverse complement strand
AAAAAAAAAAAAAATCTGAGTTTTTAATCCCACATCCGTTCGATATTGCTAGAAACCATTAATAATATCTGAGGTGAAATAGGAAAGGAAGGGAACAGTAGGATTTCTGCTAAAGGATACTTTTAATGCTGCTTTTACTGCAGGTGCTTTGTGTCTCAGCTAGGCACAAACGAGATGACTGTTGCGATGAGATTTGCCTAAAGGTAGTGACTTTTGTGATGAGAGTTGCATAAAGGTAGTGACTTCTCTGATGTGGGCCGAAGTTTTAATTACAGAGAAATGCATACTGCTTTATGCGTGGCTTTGTTAGAAATTCCCATCTTTTATAAACATAAATGTCTTTCATACATCTGGATTGTATGGTAATTGGAAATACAACTTTTTCCATGCTAGAAATGAATATTAAGAAAAAAAAAATCATCTAGAGAAGTACATAAGGTAACGCTGGTAGTTTCAGATGGGCCTGACCGTAAACTACTGTCAAAGCGAGGAAGAAACAGCTTTTCATATGTCATCCAGAGTAGGTCCTGCCAATTTACGGTTAATGTAAACACCAAGGTTCTGAAAATTTCAGATGTCCCCTCTTGCCTCGTTTAGTTCTCAGCGCTCCAGGCAAAGAGGTCACCGAGCACTTCCTTTGGAAGATTGATTGACTGATGGCAAAATTTCACTGTCAAGAATAATTCTTGCTGTTTAGCCTGTGTTTTCACTATTGGGAAAATTTCTTGATGTTCAGTCTATATTTGACCTTTCTTAAGTTCCTTGTATATTCTTTAAGAACTTCTCGTAAATAGGCCTATATAAATGCTACTCTTCGGTGGTTTTTCTTCAGTTCTTGCTTTCTCTCACCATCGATGGTCCTGTTTCTAGGTTACCAACTTTTTTTTTTAATCCCTTGAAGGATTATTTGTTCTTGGAGGGAGACTGTGTAAAACATGTGGAGCACAACTGCAATTGGTGGGTATGTATATGTATTTCAAGTGAACACTCCGTATCTCTTTTAAGTGAATCAGATGTGGTAGGAGGCTTTTTGGGATGAGTTTCTTTTAGGGTCAATGTTAACACAGCAAGTGTATTAAAATTTTGAGTAGTTTTATGCCCTGAAACATTTTTTTTTTTTATCACCGGCAATAACTACGTAGTCTTGGTCACTGGGTACTCCACAAGATCAGGAGGTAACTTTTGGTGCACTATCTTTTAGAAAGCAAGGACCCATTTTCAGGGCCAGTTTCAGCAGAAAATGTTAACTAGGTATCGTTTTTTAAATGCTTCCTAGGCAGACAAATAATGGTTTATTCATTCCTCTGAAATACTCCTTGCAAATGGCTCACTCCAATTAAAGTAGTTGGCTTATTGATCTGTGTCCTATTCTTCCTCTTTCAGCTTGCTCCACGTCCTTTCATCCTTTTCTTACTACTGGGATTGATCAGGTTTAGTTTAGGTCTGGGTTTGCAGATGACTCTGAAATACGTGCTCCTGCTTGAAAGGTGTGAAGTTTCCCCAGGCTTTGCCGGGTAGGATCAGAATTTGTAACCGAAGGGTGCCAAGGTTTCTGTCCCTCTTCCTGCAAAGTGAGTGCTCACATAATTAATTAAAACAGCCCAGCGTATGTTTCCATCAGGCACTACTCTGGCACTGTGGAAGGACCTGAATGTAGCAAAGTTTTTTTTTTTTTTATTGCTGTTTTGGTGTTTGGGGTTTTTCTTTGGGTTTTTTGTTGTTGTTGTTGTTGTGTGGTGTGGGAGGTGTGTGTGGTTTTTTTTTTTTTTTTGAGAAGTGACCTTCTGCTGTCTGTGATTAAAACAATTGCAAATAATACGCAGCATTGGAATGAGATAATCTACTTATGGTTTATTTAAATTTTAGTGCCACTTTTTGACCTGTTTTGTCACTGGAAGAAAAATACAGCTACAAAGCAGCAATAATCACATTTTGTAAAAGTGGAAACTTACACAGATAAGAGACAAGCTACAAGTTAACATGTGTGGAAATCTTAGGAAGATGCCCACAGTGTGTCTGGGATGTTCAGCGCTTGTATCTGTATCTGAGCAAGCGATTGTTGCTCTGGCTGTTTGTATTTGCGTAACCTTCCGTTATCAAATAAAATCCAGAACAAAATACAATTTCTGTCTGAGACAAATATGACTAGAATCCCCAGAAAGACTCTAAAGGTCAGATCACCTGTTTTGAAATATTGCCTCTCAGTATCTACAAAGTCTTAGTGACATTAAACAGTACAACGTGTAGTTTGCTAGAAGGTACCCCAGTGTTATATATTTAAAGCACAAGCTGTAACCTAGAAATAAATAAATAAAATAATATTTGATGGTGAAAGATTTCCACTTTCCACTTCCAACTCTGACCAGTATTTGCGGAGTAAGAATATTGTGGAAACTGTTAGTAGTTTTGCAGCAGGTGGACTCTGAATCTCTGATGCTCCTGGCACTTTGTCTGCTGGGCTGGTCAAATAGTGGCTCTCACAGAGTCCAGGGGCTATTGCTAAAACTGACTTCCACACCTATTTATTTTTAAAAGAATAAATGATGATTGCTTTATGCATAAGTAGACAAATAGCTGCCTTTTGTAATTGTTTACACAGAGATTAGGAAAACTGAATCATAACAAGGCACTTCTCTGCTTTCAAAATTCCACCCCATTTCAATTAGCCTTATTTCTTGTTTAGGAAATATGGCACTACAGGAGACTAGCTGCTACTGGTTTGTTTTTTGTTTGTTTGGGCTTTTTCTTTTTTTTTACAGTTTTACCAGGAGGCTTCTTAACCAATATTGAAATAATTTCTTGGGCATCTACTTAGATTGAATTAGAATGTAATTTGATCCAAAAAAGTAAGGAAAAAGGCAAGTGTATCCAAAAATATTGATTGGAAAACATCTTTTATTAGGGATTTGTATGTGGGAAAGAGAACGAGAGTGATTTTCATGTTTGCTAAATTCTCAAAGCTAACTGTGTGTGCACAGTTATATAACGCGTCTGTCTACTAAAAAACTAGGCGTAAAGACTGTACAGTGAGACATATGATTACCAGGGCTGTGAAAACAGAGAGATTCAGCAAAGCCATTAGTGGTGATGGGAGAAGTTTTTTCAAATGTGCGATTGTTAGCTAGGTAATTCCTGTAGGTGGGGGGAAAAAACCCACATGTATTTCTGGAAATCAGTGGAAGCTGGGCATGCAATCTGCAGGGATGCCTCTGAAAAGATCTTTGCTGGAGTTAATGAGTAAATGGGAAAACATACGTGAGAGACGGGGTGAATATGTGTATGTAAGTAACCGCAGCCACATGGAGATCTAACTGTGCTATTCCGGTCTGCAAGAGCGACCCAGAAATGGCGGAAGAGCCATTCCAGACAGCAAGCAGAGTTTTGTGCAAAAAAGAAAACTGCGGGGAATTAAGGCTGAAATGAGAGATGTTTCTGTAAGTGACTGCTTCCATATTACCACAATAAGATTATGTTTAGTTTCTCAGGAGATACTTTCTATGATTAAATTTCACTCCTCAACTACCCTCGATTCAGCACATGATTGAGTCACCTTGAATCCAATGATGGTTTAAATGAGAAAAATCATATTCAACATTAAAATAATCATTTTTGCTCTATGTAACTCATTTATAACATGCCTCTCTCTGTTAACACACTGCTACCAGAAGCCATTTCAAACTGCTGGAAAATATATAGGAGTTCAAGTGTAAATGAGATTTTTACTACTTTTACTTAACTGTGCAAGAAGTTGAGCACTTACATTCTAAGCATTTTTGTTTAGGAGGTTTTCCATAATGCAGAGCAAATCTGGGAGACAAAATGCTAATGTCAATAGATCGTGTTAAAGGAACCATTTAATTGCCTCTATTGGTTACACCTATATTGCTTTTTAGTGGCGTGACCATTCAATAATGCACAATTTTATCTGAGTGGTTTTAGTATAGCTTGGCAAAAAGAAAAGATAAAAGCCACATTCCATGTATTTACAGGATTTCTTAGAGTGAGAAAACATCAAACAATGTTCGATCAGGTGCTGAAGATCACCAAGGTACAGAATCAGCTTTGAGATCAGATCTTGGTCCCTGTGGTCTTCTGAGGAAACCCTGGTTTACAGTGAAAAACTGCCGTTAAACTGACCCGGCCAAGCAGAACAGCCTCCCGCTGTTGGTCTCGTACTTGCAGAATGACACGTTGGGTTGTCGCTGTAGCAAAGTTAGGATCACGCTTTGTAAGATTAAATTCCTTGGGTTTATTTTCTTATTCTTATGTGTATCTCAGCCTAATTGAGTTACAGTCTAAACTTAGATCTCTACTCTACCCCTAATAAAAAAATCCAAACCAACAAGATTTCGAAACCTTCGTTCTTAGAAGATTTTTATCACTGGTACGAGCAGCCTGAAACACAATTAACTTGTTAACGGTATCGGGTTTTATTTATTCTCCAGCTCAAACCATTGATATTATTGATCTGCTTTAGGGCCAATCGCTCCACCATGTAATCTTGGAAGTTGTTACGTTACATCAGGGCCGTGGAAAGGAGTATTTCAAACTGTAGGTCAGGACCAGCACAGCAGTACGAAGAGCAGCCGCTCCTCCGGCAAGATGGCGTGCTGGGGAGGCAGGGACGCTTCAGTGCCGGCTGGGAGCAGCCTCTCGCCGTGACCGTTTGCTGTCTCTTTCTGGCCACACAGGACATACTCGTGCTTCCAGCCTTTGTATTAATTGTAAAAAAGGAGCTTGTAAAGGTTGTCCTATATTGCTTCACAACTGTAAGGTTAAGCAGAAGTGAAACGGTGCGTTGAGCCCTTTATCCTTTGCAAGACTGGAGGAAGAATGTTTAATCGTTCTTTCAGGCAAAGTATGATGTCTTGTGGTATCTTTTGACACGTTATCATTGAGTCTTCAGTAGGCAAAACACCTGCTGAAATACGTTTGAATCTGGAAATGAGTAGATCCGTGTTGATTTGTGCTGGATGAACACCAGACCCCCGCGAAAGCAAGCCTGAGAAACGGGTACTTGTGCAGGGTGCTTCCCGAAAACATCGGGTAATGAGTATAGGCGAGGACTTTTTCCCCGTCACAAGTAAGCATTCCTTTTGCGTTGAAGAATTTTTTTTTTTATAATTACACATTTTTTCCTGTCTGGTGCTAATAATGACTTAGTCTGTCTCCCATCCTCCATGTAAGAGGTACATCCAGGGCCATCGATACAGGAAAACGTGGTCGTGCACGCAGACTACAGCGCTGAGGGGAGTAAATTGAAGTAGACGACTCGGGCTATTCGCTACACTCGTGTGGTTAAAAGCAAGGTAGATTATTGAGTTGTCAGTGAGGCACTGTGAATGCAGGTTTATCACCTGGAATGGGATCCTAGCAAAGTCTGAGATTGCAGTACTTTCTATATAAATGTGCAGAGAGCCAGGTCTGCTTCTGGGAGTAACGATGGGGATGTTGCACATCTGTCTTAGGCACTATGAAAGTGATGCATGATGATTATCGGGAGGCAACAGCTGGTATTCGACAAAGGTTTCTAGCATTTCACACTCCAGTATTTTAAGAGATGGAAAAGTAGCCATTGAGAAGTATTCCTGCTTAATCAGCAAAAAAATTAGTTTTCTTGCACAAGCCGCTATAAAAGAATTGCGGTGTTGTTTACAGGTGATTCAGTGGCCAAATTGAGGAGGGGGATGCTTCTAGTTTTTGCCTGCAGTATTATTCATCACTGTTGGCAAAGCTGCAGTCTTAACACAAAAATAACTGCTGGTGTTTTGTTTGAAATAAATGATTTTTAGTGAAGAACTATCTCCGTAACTTATATTTGTGACCCTGGACTTGCTGGTGTCTACATGTCTCCGTAACGCGTATTTGTTACCCTAGACACATGCTGGGCACATATACAGATGTAATGGGATGGGGTGTGTGCGAGTCATCCATATAGGTCTGTACTGTGGAAAAACTCATAGGATTTTTTTTTTTTTCAGAAGTTTCCATCCTCTACTGAATACTACTGCAATTTATTGTAAAATAGTTGTCTTTGAACCTGAACATTTAGAAAAAAGATTCCATTGCCCTGGAGAACAGAAACTTTGTATGAAAATCTGTGGCTGTTTAATTTAAGAAGGATTTAAAATAAATTACTGTTGAACTAGTGCAAAGTGACTTCATGAGAAAGGTGAGCAAACAGCAGAAGATACCAAATATTAACTGCCTATTCTATTTCAGTTTTCCCATAAAAGGTTAATTATTTTTAATACAATTATTAAAATACAACAGGGGACAGGAATAGAATAAAGAACAGGTCAAAGAACTTTTACGTCAATTAGATGCTTTCAGCTCAACAGGATCTGATGAATTTTACTCTAGGGCATTTCAGAACTAACTAAAGCAATGCCTGTGCTTAAAATTGGGTAGAATCCCAGAGAACTAGAGAAGGCCCAAAATAAGTGTAATTTCCGAAGACAGATGGAATACAGAGGGTTTCAGGAAATATTAAGCGACAGTCTAATTACAAAATGCAAAGAAAAAACTGCAAAATTAAATGATCCGTATTTATATATATGTAGGAAATGAGAGTAAGCTACCGACATGGTGGACTGTGAAAGAAGAGGTATGATTTGTTCTTGACTGCTCATAACATGCTTCAGTGAAAAGGATGTGAAGTTAGGGTAAAGTAGCAGATGTAATAAAATTTTGGTAAAGGTTTGCGTGTAGCCTGATGCAGCATTTGCAAAACCAAGCAGTAAGCAAATGGTCTTAGTAAAATTCTTTTAAAACGTACCCACTTTATACAATAGACACACACACTCCCCAAGGAAAAAAACAAAGGTATCATTGTTTTTCTGTGATGTTGGAAGGTTTTTTTTTCCTGTGGGTTTTGTACTGGAGGCATTTCCGTATCCTACAGAGTGCTGAATTTCACAGGCAGGGTGTCTGACTATACTTCTACTCCATTTTACAGATTTTATAGTGTACAGAGCCTGGTACCTCATTGACTACGAGTAACTAAATTTGCACGCTAACTGCGTGCGATAGGACGTCTGCAAAACTAAAAGCTGCTATGTCCTATAGTAGAGATGTTCTGCCTTAAAACTTTTTCCTCGCTTTGCTGTGCTTTTTTTGCATGAAGATTCTTCAAGTCATATTAGGATAGGCACATGGATAACAAAACTGGCATAATGCACGTACCTTCAGTGGTTTTTTTGAGAAGCTTCCACACTCCTCGGGTTTTGCAGGACTTGTCATGGACAATCTGTAATTTTCCTGTTTTCAGCAATGATGGAGGATTAAAGACCAATTAGGTTTCAATCTGAGAGCTAATCCAAGCTTTGGACAGCTTTCCATTTTTCAGAGTTATGTTTGAATGTAAGCACAGTTCATTGTTCCAGGAAATCTTACATTTAATGTTTTAGTTTTTTTTTTTACTGTGCCCACACACAACTGATAAGATGGCTGTACTTCTCATTTTTCAAATAAATGTTAAGTAGCTTGTTACGACACAGGGACTTAGAACAAGGCAAACCTTTAGAATCGAGGGACTTGTTTGTAAGGGATTTGTGTAGCAAAGAAAATTGTAGAAGCTGACTCTCAGCATGTTGGATTTCTACTATTTTTCTGAAGACTGGGTTCTCGTTGCAATATTGCATATAATTATATCACTTTTCTACATTATATTATGTGATCTTTTTTTGGAGCAAAATAGCGAGGAGTAAGACGAGAGGCCGCTTCTTTGTAATTGCTTTAAATCGAGCCTTGTAGGCTGAGTGGGTGGGGAGGTGTGCGCTGCACTTCCCGAGCAGGGAACGCGGTTTGAAGCAATTGCCTAAACTGCTTACAGGCATTCAAAGAAATCTTTGATATTTAAAGCGTTTTCTGTTTGGCATGAGACATGAATATTTCTATGTGGACAAGAGACAAGATGCTTTAAAATGGTTTTCAAACGTATCTGGAAAGAAAAGTCTGAGGCTGCTGGAATTTGTATCTTGCATCGCAACTTGTATGCGGTATTGGCAAAGTCTCTCGGCAGCAATGGTGAATTTGAGCAGGAATATGACTGTTCTTTGTCATTCTGAATTCTTTTTTTCCTCCTTATTGCCTATGGTGTTCTTGATGCTTCCAGTTCACTGTAGTTGGGTGGTTTTGTGGTGTGTGGGTTTTTTTTTTCTCAATTGCTCAGAGACATCATTGACCTCCAGGCGTATCCCCAGGCTAAAGACCTGAAGAAAACCTATGGGAATGCTTGTTCTGAGAGTAAAAAGAGTACTTGGAGTCTTACCTTTCTAATTTGGGATAATAGTTATCATTATAACACCCTGTAATTGTACTGATTTGCTTCCACTGTGCCTTGGAGTGTTATACCTTTGGGAAGAGAGCAATTTGGGAACGGGGATTGAGACTCATTACTTAAATAATTTTCTGCTTGCAGGAAGGAGCAGTTTGCCAGGGACAGCTTGTTGCCTTGAAAATAATAGCGTGACTTATAAATTTTAACATCCAGCTGCTCTGGTCCCAGGAGAAAATTCCCTTACCTGTCTCCTGTGCAGGCAGCTGGATGTATCACCTGTATAGGTGGAAAGTGTCTCTGAACACAATCTCAGCCTTGGTCTTCTCAAATTTGCCTGTGCAATTAGCCTCCCCAGATAAGCGTACTTCCCGTGAGGTTATGATTACTGTGGAGGCACCGCAGCATGTCTGCGCAACTGGAAACACGGGCTGGAGACGGCTCTGCCACTCCACTAAACCCACCAGATGCATTATTGCTTTTAGACTAACCTTTCTACCACAATCTTCTTCTTCCTCGGTAAAAAAGAGGAGCTTCATGTTCTCGGGAAGAACACATTTCTGTAAATACAAAATAGCTTAATCAAGTCCCTGTATATAACAAGAATGTGACTTTTAAAAGCTATACCAGGCCCCACACAGTCTCCTAGCTGTATATCTCTTCCAGTCTTAAGTGATTTAGAATTCAAAGTGAAATAAAAATGTTTATTTTTGAACGCTTCTGTGCTGTCCGTTAATAATGTGAATTTTTTGTAATTGGACTATGATGTCAGAAACCGGATATGCATCAAGAAATCCTGTTAATCTCTAAAAATGTAAATGATCTGTTTAGTACTGCTTTCATTCAGTAATACTAATATCAGTTTAATAATATCACATAGTGATTGCCAAGATTCTTCTCTCCTGTGTAAGGAAAGTGGAAAATTGTGTGATTTTAATTATTATTGCCATTTTACGGAAGGGAAACACAAACTAAAAAGCTAAATTCTCGGAACTTCCATGATCCAGTGGGTTCCAAGAAGCGCTAAAATGAGTAGCCATGGCTTCTGTAATCGGCCCATCCCAGCATACACCGTGCACAATCCATAAACTGGTATTTGCATAGATTTGCATATGAATACAGTAAGATTTATATTCAACAGCTACTGCAAGATGATATTAAAAATTTTGGGCTTAAAATGGCTGGCAACAGCAGAAATTCAGAAGACTGAGAAAAATCCCGGAGGAATCGCATTGTCTAGTGCCATTCACATAGTGTTGTAAGACTGTATTAGACAATATAGAAATTAAAGGCATGGTTTCCAAAGACGCTTTGGTACGCAGCTTCTGTCAAGCTTTGGGTTTGAGGTGGAGGTGGGAGAGGCTATTCTCAGCAGGTAACTGTGAGAAGACTACTCGCCCTGGATTTTCTTGCTCGCTGAATTAGAAGAGGGTAGTGAAAATGAAGAGTCTTCAGAGCACCTTAAACTAAAACCTGACTCTGAACCCTTTCCTAGAGGAACTAGTTGCTTTCTGTTGTCTTGAGAGGGAACGTAGACTGGGAGAGCGAAGTTGAAGTTTGTGTTTCAGAAAGCTTTTGTACGTGCAGAAGTTTATTTGATGTCATGAAGTGTCTGCATTACAGTAAATTTAATACAGCTTTTTAAA
>NW_010541266.1:0-72731 GCF_000687285.1 Phaethon lepturus | reverse complement strand
CTGGTGTCACGCAGCTATGGAAGGACTGAGTTTCAGCTTTTCTGTGACCTCTTTATGCTGTTGGAGCAGCATAAAGTGACTGTAGCAGGCAAAACTGCTGACTGGGGATTTTAGCTCTTGGCATAAAGCTGGCAAAACATCTTTATACTTTACTGTGGCAGTCCCCATTATTCTGTCATTTTAGGAATCGGAAAGAAGAATCAGTCGTTGGGATGGAGAAGCCAGGAAAGAGGATTGAAGCAGAAGTTGTCAGAGATGAGATGACAGATGCGAGACCTAAATTTGTATTGGTGGGAAGCCAGGGCATAATATGCTTCATCTGCTCCTGACTGCATGTGACCCAAGCAGCAGCGAACTCTTATGTTATTAAGTGGGATTTACCTTCTCGGGCAGGAAATTCTCCTCTCGGTAGAGGACAACAATTCAAGGGACAAGACTGGGGGAAAAAAAAAAAGATGTCACAAATGAAGTAAGACTTGTCAGAGGTGGTTGACGAATCACTGACAGAACGTTGATGTGTCATTAATCAAATAAATGTAATTATTATAATTTTTTAAGCAAAGATGTATGTCTTCGTTTTGCCCATTCCCGGGATGAGGAATGAAATCTGCTGCAGGGATGTGAGAGTTACACGTGGGGTGTGCAGTGGAAGTTCGGGTTGTGATCCCTCACAACAGCAGTAGTGCGCAGGAGAAAGCTGAAAGCCCCGGCGATGCTGCTTTTAAGAGGTGACCTTTCCTCGGCAGCAGCGGGGTTCTCAACAGTTTGTCAAAAGCTGTCAGATGTATGCGTGTCTTTGCAGGAAGGTCTGCTGCAGGGGAATACTTCTGGTTTCTGTTTGCTTCCAGCCAGAGCTTCCTTGTCTTCTGTGTTCGGCAAAAAATTTCTAAGAGTAGACCATCTTCATGAATGCTCTTCAGCTTCCTTCCAGGCTGCTTTCGATAGAACTAAAATAAGTTACATTTAAAACCTATCCAGATTGCGTTTTTCTTGTTTTTCCTGAAAGCCCAGACACCTACTGTCCATTGGTAGAGAGCGAGCCGAATTAGAATCTGTTTATGAGAAACAGAAATGTATGCCATATTTTGCAAAATGTTGTGAATGTCCTAGTATTTTGCACTGTAGGAGCTTGGTTGGCTGGCTGTAATACCCCACAGAAATGTGCATTTCCTCTCGTTGAAAAACAGACTGTCTCGTGAGAATAAAAGAAGGTTTATGATGAGAATGTAAAATCCTTCTGTTTATCCCAATATTTAGCTCAATAAAGACACAAAGAGCAGTGAAAGAAACTTAGCAGTAAAAATCTTGCTGTTGCTTTTAGTGGCAGAAATATTTCCAAGACAGTATCCATTTCAAAATCGTGTGATGCCTCTTAATTGACTTGGACAGCCATGCACTACAGGAGGATGCCAATAGATGATCTTCTTAGATGTATGTAATCAATAGTTCCTTTAAGTAAGAGATAGGGCTGAAGAATGTCTTTATGCTGCTCAGAGAAAGACTGGAAATGAAATATTCTTTATTGCTGGAATATTAAAGAGTTTACAGGAGTACGGAGAAAAAGTAATAAGAATGAGTAAGAAATATTGGTTGAAGTGTCTGCAAAAAAACCAGCTGCTAGGTGATGAAAGACGGAGATAAAAGAGAAAAGTGCTGCTGTTCCAGAAAGAGGACTTGAAGACTGAATTAGTTTAATTTCTGGTTATTGCCATGGACACAGCTCCTGACTAAAACCTGCAAGCTTCACCTCTGCCCTGTGATAAACGCAATTAATTTCTTTCAGTTACGCTGAATGATAAAGCTTCTGGATGGTAATTAGCAGTAAGCCCTGAAATAAATTCTAATCTAAGATGTTGAAGTTGTTCACTGTAATCGATTACATTATTGATAGTGTAAACATAATTTCCTCTGCTTTATAATAGGAGACTTAATAATTGGAAAAATAGTCCAGTAGAACTGGTGTGCTAGTGCCCTTCAGGCCATTGCTGTGAGCGTGGTGGGGATCCAACTGTATCTCAGCAATAACATAAATGCTCTTGTGATTGTACATTCAGCTGCAATTCGGCGGTCTTTTGGCTCTTTCTGTTCCTGTCTACCGCAGTGTGGCAACTTCTTGGCAAATTCTTGATTAAGGTGGAAAAGGGACATAAGATTCAGAAATTTTTTGTTCTTTTTAATATGTTTTTGATCTCTTGGAGGTTCTCTTCTCGTTTGGAGCATCGGTCCTGAGAAAACTTTGATCTTTGCCTGGACCCAACAGGAAACCTTGATGTCTGAAACACGACCGGGTAGGATGTAACAATATAAGTCAGAAGAATTTTATTTCATATCAAAGGAAAGCTTCAGCTGGTTACTGATCACATTGCGTAGGCGCTTCGCTATTTTACTGCAATACTCACAAGGATCTGGAGTTACTCTTTCCTGTATCTTCATGTTCTCTTTGAAAGCCCAAACCGAGATGGGACATGGCAATGTAGGTGGTCTTTGATGAAAGAGCTCAAATCAGTCAGTGGTCTCGGAACATGCCACCTCTGTGAGGGATCCCCACCTTGTCCAGTCATAGGTATTTCATGGTGGCCTTGTGCTTTTGGGATGAGGGACCCGACTTCTACTCCTATTTCAATTCTAAGAACTACAACCTGCATCTCCCAAGAGATTTTCTGAACATCCAGGACCTAAATTACTTTGTAATGCAAGTATTTTCCTTACCTTCTATTGAAAGTTTATGAATGCCATTTCTAAAATTGGGCTTTCACTGGGTCGCTGCCATTTTTCGGTCATTCTAGGTTTACAGGATTTATAGGGATTAGCTGGTAATTGAAGCTGGAGAGCCATAACCAGAGGGTAAACTCATCAGCCCTGTGCATATATATCTTCTTCAATACAGTAATTGATAGACGTTTATCAGATTAGCCTGGTGGCCTAGGTGGGGGGAGAGTGAACTTTTGACATTCCTTTTTACTTTCATATACGCTTCATACGTACTATTGTAATTTGATACGTCCTATTCATACTTACTATTCTCATTTAAAAAAAAAACCTTGAGCATTTGCTTTTACTTCAGTCTATCGTTATTTATATGCTACCTGAGATTACCTGTAACCAGGATATAAAAATTTGAATAAAACTAGCATGAACATGACTGAATAATAGGTTATTAAATTTGCTGCAAGAAAATAGCTATTTAAATTACGGAGATGTCAGAAATCTGCATATAGAAATGTTTAGTATAAAGACTACAACATCTAACAAGATGAGACAAGCAAGAACTCATCAACAGAGGGTGGCTCTAATTGGAGTGGCACAGTAAGGAAGACAAAGAAAACTGACTTTTCAACCTCAGTTGGTTTTTTTTAGGGAATTAAATTTGTCAAGAAACCTAGGAGAAATCTCATTCCACTGTTTACTGCCATATCATCAAGGTAACAGAACAAAATATGTTAAAAGAAAAAGGCATCAAAGAAATTCTGTGAAAAGAAATAGCAGTCTGGGATAGATGGAAATGCTCCCTCTGAGTCAAATCAAGCCTTAGAGCAGAATAATACTCTCCTATGTGTTATCTTCATTAGTGACTATTCTGCATCCTATTTAACAAGTATTTCTGAGAGTGGCAGAACGCATGACGCTTGATTTTCTCCCGTGCCATCTGTTGTGTGGAATCTCTAATAATGGTTGAATCTGCTCTGTAAACCCTTCTTCAGTGGGAGTATTAATCTGTCTCCTCGGTCGTTTCATGCCACCTTCTCTGACAAACCTGAGAGCTTAACGTCTTTGGTACTTCTTACCCCAGTGTCAAATAGGGTTGACCTGGACCTAAGCGTGGCTGAGAAGGCTGGTGTTTGGAGAATTCTAGGGTGGAGAATGATGGATAATGGGAATTTATAAATTCTGTTTCCTTAGGAAGGAGGGAATGCTGAGCTGGGTTTAGAAAAGGAAACTTTCTTCTGTAATAGGTTCATGCTCTTTTCTAGGGATATTGTATTTGTGAACAATCAATTAATAATGCTAAACAACCGAGCCACGTTCAGGATGCCCAGTTTGATCCTAACTAACTGACCACAACTCTGCACATCGCAGCACTCGGTCTGTCATTAATAAGAAGCGCTCGCGCTCACAGAAAATGTGCTGTCAGGCATCTGTATGTTGTCTTTTCACAGACTGACTTTCAGCCTTTACCCAGAAAGTGCCCCTGCTGAGCGCCTGATTTCGTTGTCACATACAGCAGTGTAATTCCATTAACTCAACTGCGATGGAGTTAATCCTCATTTACATGAGCACTGGTGACAGGAGAAGGCGGCCCTCTGCACCTCATCTGAAAAATGTAATTACTCTGTGCATGTAGAGATTTATCAGATCCTCCCGGAGTTGAGGAAAAGCCTCCCACTGATTTCTGTAGTCTTTGGTCCCTTATTAGAGACTTCTATTTCATTTTGAGGTACAACTAAATAGCCTTAACAGCAGTGATCAAGCAATGCTGGTCCTGTTTAGAAGACGAATTAGCCAGCGAAGAGAAATGAAAGCTTGTGTGAGAGGTACTGTAATCTAGAGGATAAACCATTGTTTTCTTAACAGCAGTAGTTATTTCAGTAGACTGCACTTTTATCACCAAATAACAAACCCTATTTAAATCTCTTCTCGAAGTTGGCTGTCACTAAAATACTGGTAATGCTTTGAGCGGGTAGAAGAACGTTGTCATTAAGGTCAAGGAGCAGAGCCTTCTCTTTGGTAGGGAAATCTCCATCATGTGAATACGTCTCCATTATGATAAAATAAGGAAGTAAACGACAAGGAGGTCATTGACTGTAAGAAGCAATTTTCCAGCTCTCATTGCTTCTGATACTCTACAGTGTAATTCACAAACAAAGGCATAAATCAACAAGCAACCTTTTCCAGCAGGTTAGCGGAGAATGGGGACCGATGAAGCCACATAACAGGATATTAAATTGCCATGACCAATTTCCTGTAATCATTCTCAGAAGAAAGCAGAACGCTTCTTCCTTATAATTACAAAGATATTTTGTAAAATCACGCATATTTTAGAAGTGTTTCAGAGCATTCAATATAATAAGTCTTTCTGCTGTAAAAAATATGAAGCAAACAAACAAATGCAAGCATTCATATATATTCCCTCACCACGCTCATGAATTTTCCTATCGCATGCCTGACTGCTCCCTATTCTGGCAGTTATTTTATCACAACATTTACAAAGGCTTCTAGGCCGTGAACAAGTAGTTTCGCGAAAAGTATGTGGAGGTTGCCGTGTCTCATAAATGCAATCCATTTTCTTTCATTTCTTAATAGTATATGCTCAGCTATAAAAATTCTGCAGACTCAGCTATTGGGAGCATGTATAATGTGTATGGGTTTGTCTCCCAACATCTCTTAGAGTCAAAATTATCTCAATATTTTGATGCTTCTTCAGTGAGCCGTGCTGCTTACAATCCTCACAGGCATGTATTGTTTACAGTTAAGCTAAATTTAATAGTAGAATCATGAACCTCTGAATTTACATACTAACTTTGAAAAATTGTTATCTTAATTTAATTTTTTTTAATGTGTCAGCACTATACCAGGATGTCAGTGGTCCGAGCTGCACACGTGGGTACCTTCCCTACTGCTGTCCCCCTCACAGATGTCCCAGTTTGTGGATCATGCATGCTTTCATAATGATACCTTTAGTGTCTGGTGTCCTGAAATTTAGAATGAGGGCAAACACGGTGAGCGTTAGAGGTTTTGAAGAGTTAATAAAAGAGGAAGAATTTTGTGCCTAGGACACGAGCCTGAGGTCAGAATTTCCAGTTGCTACTCCATACTGCTGTTGACTGAGAGTGAGGAACCGCTTTGGGTTTTGTTCTTTGGTTAACTATTCGGGTGAGGTTGCCTGTTCGTCATGAGGTGGGAATGTGAAATATAGTGGTACCGTAGCAATTCGGTAGCTAAAGTTGGAACTAGCTTATTATTCTAAACTTGATGTTTTGGGGATTTATGTTTTTGATAGTTCCTTCTCCCTATCATTCCCATCCGTCTGTCGTTTGGCAACGTGTCGCTGCCAATGCGAGCGATGATACTTGTTCTGTTTTGGTGGAGCTTTGCAGATAATGAAGGGTGGGGTTTTTTTTTTTTTTTGGTGTTTTTTTTTTTTTTTTTGGGGGGGGGGCGACAGTGTGTGTATATCTACATGTAAATTCATAATTAATAAATAAACCTTGCTGTAAAAATATCAGAAACAGAAATTGCCATTTGAGAAGCTATTAGTGAAGGAGAAATTAAAATGGAAAATAGAATGTAGAATGCAAGTATATTCATTAGCGGAATTATAGAAAAAAATCTGCTCCCGTATTTTGAAAAGAAACTGTACGTACATTTTGCATTCAGTTTGAAGAACTTAGACTGTGAGTAAGGACACTCATAATGAATTTTACCCTTCAGCTGGTATAATAAGTTATTTGTAAATGAATATGTAATTCTGTTAATTTGTTCGACGCCAGCCATTTTTAACAGGCGGGAAACTCGTTAATGTGAAAAGCCAAAGCTTACAGAGAAGACAGCTGGTATTAAGTCAGTGTTTCAGTGCGGTGCTTTTAAACAAGTTTCAGGCTGATGGAGCAGGGTTGGTCCCCTGCGGTACTGGGGCTTGCGACAGTGATAGCCCGAAGGCTGGGTGAAGCACCCCTGAGCTTAAGGGTACATCCACGGAAGGTATGTTGGTGTTCCGCTAGTTGTTAACGAAGAACACGTAACGTTCTAAAGAGAAAGCAACGAGCTAAACTGGAAGGACTCGTGTGTGCCAGTTGGCGAGTGCCAGCTACCCGCAGCCCTACCGCGCTCCTCTTGACGCAGGAGAAGGGTCGGGGCAGGGGATCCGTGTTCTTCCCGTCTGTGCCGCGCTCCTTCTACGTGGTCTCCGAGTGTTTTGCTCCTCCCACGTAGCACTCGCATTTTCTCCATCTGCTTAAATCGTCATTCAAATTACAATTAAATTCCAAATTAAATATTGTGCACACAAAGCGAAGAGCTAAGCAGGAGCGGCGTTGCCATGCTGTGTCCTCACAGCACTTAGAATTATAAATAGTCGTACTCAAGCAAGTAAGCTAAAAAGCAATAAATGTTCCTTTCACGTTCCATAACTTTGGTTTCTCCTGAAACTAAGATTTTTCTCTATTTGCTGAGTAAAACCTTGAGAAGGACCCTCTTCATTCCCTGTAAGAGACGGAGTTGGCTGTATCTGTAAAAAACCAAAATCACTCTTTTGAATCTTAGTTTCTCTTTCAGGACCATTTCAAAAAGGAGGAGATTTTTTTTCTTCTTGGTGTAGCTATACTAGGAAGACAGTTCAGAATATTTCACCTGTGAAATTAAAGTGCAGAAAATAACTAGTATCAGCAAAATACTGTGAGCAATTTTGTTGTTGGCTAGGATAGGAAAATTGCAACAAAATCTCACACAAACCCGCTGCTTTGATATTTGCGATGTACTTTTGTAAGATAGAGGTTGTAAACCAGAAACTTTTGGAGAATGTACAATCATTTTATCTAAAGGAAGCTTAAACTCAGTCATCTGTGTAATCTCTGGATAAAACCTTTCTAAATAATGGGTGATGAAACACAACCAGCAAACGTTAACAGGCAGCCTTACCCCTGCAAACGGAGAAGACGACTAACGGCTTTTTTCTTGTAAATATGTTGATTGAAGATGTAATTATAGAAATAATCTTTATTTTATATATGTTTTATGTCTCCTCTCTGTGCATTTTAAATGTGTTTTGTTATGATAGTCACACCTTCTTAAAACTGTCTTGTAGGTCTGTCTTCACGATGCTGTTCCGCCGCTTTGCGGAGCGGTGAAGAAGCTGCGTGCCTGGCTGTCCGAGAGCTCCGCGCCCCGGCGGTGCCTTCCATGTGGGTCACGGGCAGGTGCGTCTTACCTATTTAAAAGTTCTGTTTCTGAAGTAGTTTTGAAATGGTATTTCTTTGTGTGTAAACAGGAGGACAGTGCCAGCAGAATCCCTGTTTTCAGATGAGAATCCCTTCTTATAAATTATCCGAAGCCTGCATAGTAATGAGGCCATTTATATGGAAGCAGATGCACTACTGTTCTGTTGCTGGCTCTCCAGCAATTCGTGGACTGTGTTTCACATTATGAGAAGTGCTTCATGAATCAGATGAAAAGCAAAATTGAGTCACTGGTAATTTCCAGCTTGCGTTGATAAATACTCCTCCAAACATGAAGGTGGTGAAAGAGCCAAGAGGTGTAAGACAGAGGAGGTGCAACTGATGATAAGGAAAGGGGAGTCGAGTACTATTGCAGATAATGGTCTCCTCTTCCTCAGGTGATAAATACAGAAGGACAGACAGAGACATTTATCAAAAGATGAAGAATGATCTCGACCAAGGGTGTTTATTTTCCTAGAGAAAGATGCCTTTTACCTTTGGATGATGACGATGTATTAGTGACTCTTATCAATTAAAATCCATAGTGTCTCCAGTACGTTACCAGACCAAGTACTTACTCAACTTTTTAATTGCCTTAGATAATAGAAGATTTCTGAGATAGGCAACACGCTGATTCATAAAAATATACTTGACTTAGATTTTTCTTTTCAAGCAAATCCCAGCAACTTTCTAAGCCAAATGCAGGTAACTTTAGGCAGAAGTAGCAAGTATTTCAGGTGTGTTACCTCTAGTGAATATCAATAATTGCAACAAAGTCATAGTAGAATTTTAGCTTGCACTAATTCATTCTGAGCCTTACCAGGTATTGAGTGAAGGCTAGAATTTGGGTATGGATGCCCTAGAGTGATAAATTTGTAAGTTGGTAATTTGAAACTAGTTTCTAATAAAGGAGCAACTAGGAATTTGTGGTACTGTACTCTTGCCTACAAGTTACTGAATATCATAACTGATTTTAGTAATTTTTCCATCACAAACTGAAAAATGTTAGTTATCTGTAACATTTCATAGAGCAAAAGAATGCTGTTCCGTGTATACACACACTTCTTAAGTGTTCAAGAAACGTGTAGATGTGGCGCTTCAGGACATGGTTTAGGGGACATGGTGGCGCTGGACTAATGGTTGGACTTGATGATCTTGAAGGTCCTTTCCAACCTAGTGATTCTGTGATTCTGTGATTCTCTGTGTATGGGACAGCTTTTGTCTTTTTACTTTGAATTTCACACTATTGCTTCTGGTTCTTAACCCCCCTGTTCTTCGAGTTTTGTAATAAAGGAAGTCCTTCCGTAAAGGAAGAAACATTGTTTGGGATATTACATATTTTCCCTGGCCATTGAAGGTGCCGCTTGAACTCTCACATGAAATACTCTAGGAAAACAAAGTGAATCACAAATTGGAGGGGCTAGGGAGAGGGGGTGAAACAGGAGGGAAGAGGTATTCTAATCTTTTGCCAGTAAAACTAACTGCATTTGTCTCCTGGAGGAAGTTCCCTAGCTCCAGGGAGGAGAAGGAACGCTGCTTGTTTGTATATAGAGATCCGTCAAGGGTATTAATCTTGAACTTTGTCCACTTGGTTATTATTGCATCAGGATGAAATATTGGACAAAGGTTTTCCTTCTTAAAAAAAAAAAAAAAAAAGGAAAAAGCAAAGGCAAGAAAAGAAATTGAATAAAAGTGGAGATTTTTCTTAGTATGTCAGCTCTATCTTTTCTTGATGTCTCCCATTTCTCCCCCCAAAAATGCTATTTGGTATGGAGTATATAGAAAAGATGCTTTAAAGAGCCTTCACAAATTGGCAGTGCATTTATTTATACACATTTTACCCTGACTCATTACGTATCATCATGAGGCTCCCCAGGCTATACATGAAAAGAAGAGCAGGCATAAATCAAACTAGATGCAGCTCTTCCCTTTCTTCACTGAATGTTCAGATTTTTTTTTCCAGTAACACATAGAGAACATTTTTTTTTTTTTATTACTCACAGTGGAATACCATTTCTTATATTGTTACCACTCTTTCTGTCCAATAATAATGGTAATAATGATAATCCTCATTGCATATGTATTTTTAAAGCAGGATATAATTCTGTGGAGATGCAGGCACATTATTTTTGCTATTGTTCATCTAATCTCTTGAGAATTTGTGTTTCTTTCTAGTCAGTAGCTGATCTTAAACTTTTCTGTCAACTTTTAAGATGAAAAGTTTCTACTAAACAACTCAAGTGGTTTGTTCCTCTGATTTTCACTCTGAAGGGAAAAAAAAAAGTCCATTTGTTAAAGTGTGTGACCTAAATGTGTTGTGTTTTTTTTCCTTCTTTTCTGTGGGGACAGTAAATCCAAAATAAATTCACTTTGAATGTTCTATTGAAATCAGGATTGAGTTCGAAGTTATTTGAGCAGGTGTGTTTTGCAACCTGTACCTTCAGTAATTTTTACAAAATCTTTGTGGCTGGTATTCTTTGTGCCTCATTTTAGGCCAGTCGCCTGAAACAATCTGTCTGGACTCTTTATGCGCAATGAAGTGAGAAAGGTTTCTTTGGAGGATGATGCATAGTGGGGGTTCTGCTCTGAATTTCTCTTCAGAGAAACAGGACTATGTCCCTTGTCAGGATGAGAACACATCTCAATTCCCTGTAGGAAATAGATGACTGAGTACCTTTTCCTTCGATTTTTTTTTTTTTTTTTCCCTTTTGTGCTGGGGCGGATTGTTTGCCGTAGAGATGCTGATCTGGATATTCAAAGTACATTGCAGAAGGGCTCTCCCGAGATCTGTATAGTTCACCATATATTTGATGCTTTTAAAGGCCTGAAAAAGCCGAGGGTAGGGCACGCCTGGGCAAAATTTGAGAAACAAAGCAGTTTTTGGAAGGTGACAAAGTAAATAGTGGGGATATGAGAGATGTTTCTACCAAGGACATAAAAGAGAATTCTGGGCTTGACAGACCGGTAAGCAAGCTGCTGCTTCTGGGCTTTGTCCAAGGCATACTAAAGTTACCTGTCTTTTTTATTTTTATTTTTCCCCTCGTCACTGTTGATCTGTCTCAGTGTGGAAGAAGGCAAAGATTTAGTGACATGGGGAAATGACAGGCAGGGCTGAGGGGAGGTAGGGTCCTCCTTCACGTATGAGTTGGGCACCTGAGTTCAGATTCAGGTTTATCACTCAGTAAGAACTACGTGAGAAGAGAGGAGGGGGCAGCAATGGTAAGAAACACCCCTTCCCCCAAACACCTTGTCGTTGTCTTTTGATAAAAGGAAGATTAGTCTTTCCTGAATAGACGTCTCTGAGGGCTTGTCTTAGGGCATGTTTGTTCAACAGCTTAAAGATTACGCCGGAATGTTGCCGGCACAAATTTTAGATGTTAGTGGAAGTGAGAATTGAATCTCGCTGTTGCTCAGGGTGGCAAAGATCATCCAAACTTGTAAATAGTAATTAACACTGTTCTTCACCCAATGGATCCTCAGCCTGTATAGATTACGAGGAATTTTTTTTTTTCCCCCATGTAGAATATTACAAGAAGGGTTCTTTTTTGCACTGTTTTGTGGTGCTACTTAGGGAATTTTTTGTAATTGGAAGTAGTCAATGCTGTTCTTCATACTAAATGTTTTACACTTTTTCCGCTTTTTCTTTTTTTTTAAGGTAAAAATAGCTAAGCATTTATTTCCAAATGGGGTGTGACATTTATTTAAACTCTTTGGGTCAAAATTTATTTTTTTATACATATATAAAAATCTGTACTTTGCGACATCTAGCACTTTTGAGTAAAGTCAGGATGTATAAACTGTGGCTCTAGCAACTTAAAATGTTGCAGTAGAACATAAAATACTAGCAGTTGATCAAAACCTATAATTGTTAGGATATTCATATTCCAACCAGTACAAATCACCTGCTTGGGTAATGATAAAAAGAGATTTTGTCTTCAGGTTTTATGCAATACAGTCCTCTCTCATTTAATTTTTTTCCTCTCCTGATAGCATGATTTTTTAAAAAAAATTTATTGTAACTGAAGTTGGAATAATGGATAACATCACCTATTTCATCTGTCTTGCTCTACTAGATAACGGAAGTGATTTTGGAGGAGGGTTTAAAAATCAGGCTTTTGCTTTTGATTGCAACTTGCCCAGCTATTAAGACAGATTGCTTCTTTCTGTAGCTTTATAATATACTGGCTGTCTCTTTGGTGTCTTCCTTGAACGGATAAATGCACTCCCAAAAGGAATTGCTGCCAGGAGGGCGAGTGCTTCTCTTGACAGCTTCTTATGCAGTCAGCTGGAGGAAAGACGCTGATCCTGATGCTAATTCAGCGCACGGAGGTTCAGCGCGCTACAGCTGAGTTTCCAGGCCCACGTGAATTTTCAGAGAATAAAGGACCAAGAGAATAGATTCCTGCACCTAAACTTCGTGACTTGAAGACTGTGCAGGAAACATTGCATGGGAATTACTTGCTTAACAACTGCAGCTCGACTTCCAGGCTAGCCACTGATTCATGTCTCCATCTCATTCTTCAGAACTGTTCCCTCAGCTGAACAGGGTGGAGCCCGAGTCTACAATAAATCTGTATAATTGAAATAATATAATATTAAATTGTTTTATATTAGAAGGGCACATTTTTATTCCATTTTATGATTTTATATAATGATATATCTATCTACCTATAAAAATATGACTTAAGAGAAAAAAAAAAGTCCAGTTCATTACTTAGGAGTTGGTCTGAAAACTATTTCTGTTACGCCCGATTCCTTGTTTCCGTGCCTGGTGCATTAGAGAGCATTATCCTACTCTGTCAACCAGCATGCTTCAAAGAACAATAACTTACATCTAGTTTTATTAATTATCACCTTATGTAAACCCATCAGAGGTGAGCTTGGATTTCTGCACCCAAGTATCGAGGCGCTGATGCGTAACCACGTTTCTGCTTCCCTAGTGGCATAAGGAAAGCTGTACATCCCCTGCGTGCGGAGGGTAGCAGTGTTGACGCGCGGAGGTATGGGTCTAAATGCAGGAATTCCAGCTTAATCTTTCGCCTTTGTGTTTTCTGTGCATGTTTCCCTGCGACCACAGCAGGTGAGAAAAATGGGTAGTAACAGAATTTCCCAGCATTGCTGTCCCAATGCAAACCTGGGAATGTTTCCAGCTGCGCTGCGTTCACTTTAAACCCAGCACATCACTAAGGTGGTCAGCCTCATTATCTCTAGGTCCTTCTAGCGAGGACCTGGTATGTTCTCGTCCTTTTGCTGTTAGAAGAAGCAGGAATAAACAGACTTACAAAGTATTAAACCTGTCTAAATGGAGTTCAGACCAGTTTTACTGGAGGAAGCTTTCTGGAAACCCCATCATGTTCACCGGAGAGATCCGTCACAGCATCTATCTCTTGCCTTATGTTAGATCAGGTCCCACCATTTTTAGTTATCTTGTCCGTTGTTTATGGTGTTGCTCACTGCTGCTTTCACTGAAAAATCTGTAAGGCCTTAACCATAAAGGATATGTTATATATATATCATATCTTTTATGTTCAGTTAAAACCAAAGAACTAACTCCCCACTCCAATACTTTGAAGTAAGTTTTATGTTTTAAGAATAGATTAACATACTTTTGTATGATAAAAGTAGTAGAACTAATTTCATCATAAAAACGCTGTTTCTGGAGATCAGCATTCATATAAAGAAAAACTAGGTTATTTTCAAATGGTAAAGTCAGGTCCTATTAATATAGTGATCTTACGTTTAATAAACTTTCAGCGACAACGTGAGAGTGAACTTAAGCTGCTTGTGTTGAAGTGACAAAAATAATAATAGTATTGCAATTACTAGACAGAAACTGTTTGTATTATGTTCTCTACTGAATGTCTAGCACAAAAGTGTTGTCGTAATTCTACCCATTTCTCAATATTATCTAAGTAATACCAAATGCTCTTAATTTCAGGAGATCAAGTACTTAATTTCAGCAATTCAGATCGAACAGTATATAAATCCTCACCTGTGTCTGTAATTTGCATTGTGCTAGGCACTGTATAAAGTTTTAACCTTTCAGAGCTCTAAGTTTTCTTTGAAAACCTGTAGCCCAGTCATGTAAAGTAGTTATTCATTGGGCGTTACTTATATTTTTTTTTTTTGCAAGAGTAGATACTAATTTTTTCTGTTGTCTTGATAGTATATTTGGAGGAAAACACTTCTTACAGATGGTTATGCCTCATCTTCCCATAAATACTGGCATTAACAAAGCCACATAATACAACTTCTTTCTACTATTTAAAAACCAATGAGGCAGTATGTTCCGTCAGTGTGTGTGATCTGCTGTCATGCAATGTGGAAGATAGTTGACGTTTCACTAATTTTGCACTGATAAACTGTGATCTATACTGATCAGTATCCACTGTGGCTGTCAGCCCAAAGGCGAATTTAGTTCTTGATTTTAGTCTGGTGAGAGGAAGGGGCGAATCCTTCAAATATCTGGTGTTTCTTTAGCCCCATTTCTCAATAGTGAGAATGAGTGTTGGCCACTGATTGTGCAACAAGGTGCCACAGCAAACGGTGCTGATCCTTTGTAATGTTAAGAGATGGTAGATTTGGCAAGACTTTCAAGACAAATATGAAGTGGATTACATGACTGACAGGCATAAAGAAAAGCTTAGCCTTGTTTTTATTTAGTCCCCAGTCTACTTTGTGCAAATAAGTCTTCATTCAGCAATATCGAGACCTGATTTTATGCCATGATGTGAACGCTCACGAGAGACTCCTGCTCACTCAGCGCAGGAGCATAGAACATCCTACAGCTTATCAAATGCCATGGCAAGTAAAGAGAGCGGTTAGGCTTTCATTTTATCTTTTTTTTTTTGAAGTTCTTTTCTATGTTACCATTTCTTGGGATGACTAAGATGTGTTTACTGTAAATCTGTTTGGGGAGTTGGCACCAAATTTAGTTTGCTGACGTTACAGGTAGACAAGAAAATGGTGCGTGAGCACGTGAAGAAAATGGAGGTTTAATTACGCTCGCTTCTATGGCTATTAAGTTTAGCTTTTAGAAACAGCGTATTATTGCTCGAAGTAATAGTGCCTGGAAGTGATTTACTGTGTTTTTTTTCCATCAGTAACTACTGCACAGCTGACTGGAGGTGAAAAATTGAGGTTTTTATTTATGTGGGTTCCACTTTCAAAAAGCTGTATTTCAAGCATGAGTATATCCATCTTTTCTTCCATCAAAAAAATTCTTTTTAAAGGTGTTAATGGGAATGGTATCTATGTATGGAAATTACACGTTTCCAGACAAAGAATTATGTTTGAGTTGCATCACATAATAAATCTCTAATTTTCTCAAAAGTCATACTTTGGAGAATTTCTGAGAGTGAATCATGTGGGTTAGGGATCACTTGATCTAACACCTCTTGATGTTGGACTAGGTGATTCCAGTCCAACAGTATTCTTCAGCTGGGTTTGGTCTAAAAAGCATGTCGGTAAGTGTAACTATTTGTTAACTTTGTCTTCTAAAAGTTTCTCATTCAAATAGCTGACACAACATTATAATGAATAAAACCATTGTCAAGATGTTATTGATAAATAAGTGAATGGTTTAAATTACATAAAGGTTGAAAAATAGTACTAATCCAAGTTATTAGCCAATAATTAAAAATAGCAAACATCAGTATAATCAAATTATCAGCTAAAACCTTACTTTTTTTTATCCCTACCTATAATAAAGTAGTAAGTGGATAAGAAATAATAAGTAAATAAAAAAAAGATCCGCAGATATGCATCTAGGGAGACTAGAAATACACGTTCCAGAAGCTTTTACTAGGACAGATTCCCAATGCAACAAGATGTTTTCTTCTTTAATTGAATTCCTCTTCCAGTCTGGTTGGTGTTTTGAACTGCTATTTAAAAGACTCATCTCCAGGGAAACAAGATCTATGTGTGACCGAGAGACTCTGACTGACAAATTAAAGTGTGGTTGTTGTCCGAAAAAGCGACTCTGGAAAAATGACATTGTGGTCTTCCATATTTTTCCTTCTCTGGGACTTCCAGATCAAATTGGCTCAGGTGACAAGTCCATCAGTGGTTTTTCTAACGGTCAGCATTTTGGCTCAGCGTGGGAACTGAAGATCAAGCTGCACTATTTCTTCCTCTGACTGCATTTCTAGCGATGCCAGCTGTCAGACCCGAGGTGGTATTTACCTATGATGCGCAAGGCAAAATCCATCCCAGTCTCCCTGTTTTTTTTAAACAGGGAAATGATACCTGCTTGTTGGTGGGCTCTGTATAGTTGATGCCAGTCTTCGTCTACCTTCCCTAATTTATACTGATCTTGATTAGAATAGTGCATCGTTTTCATCTTTTGGGACTATAACTTGATGAAAGTTTCAAATTCAGTCAAGTGTGTAACATCTTTCTTGACAGATAGTTTAGCTGCTTACTTTTAAATATTTTTTTTCACCATTTGCTGCTTTTTCACTCCTCTTTCCTACTTCTCTGTTATAAAGGTGGAGGATGACTAGAAATGGAGCAGACAATAAGGTGTGGAGAGCAGGAATCTGCTGAGAGACCTGTGCAAGTTCTTGACTAGAAGATACGGAAACGTCAGCTGAGAGTAAGTGCTGTCGAAGCGCTGGTTTAGTAAGCCAGAAAGAAAAGTTGCCAAGGATGGGTTTGGGGATGAACTACGATTAGTAGAGCGATTAGTAGAAAATTAGTAGATGACAGATCCAGAGGAAGGCTGAGCTCACAGGCTAGGGGAGCGGCTTGTGTCTGAAGGTCAAAGGCTGAAGGAGAATAACGAACGCGTTATAGGCTCCTCCTCGTAACACCCGCTGGTGTTACTGCTGCAATATCTGACCACCTCCCAGAACAGCGTTAAAGCCTCCTGGTCCAGGTGGCAGCCAGGAGGCTGGATCTGGCCACGGGATGCTTCGCTCCAGCCTGAAACGCCACGCTTGGAGCAGACAAAGGGGGATGGCTGGCAGGGCAGGGCTTGTGGCTGGGAAAGCCAAAGGCTTCTTGCAGCAAATGCAGAGTGCTTGGAGCGGAGCTTACCTGGAAGAAACGGGCAGGGTTAGAGGAATATTTCTCCTGTATGTGTGCACATATAATCTCATTATGTATGAGATTGTGGCTTATTTTTTCAGGGAGGACTGTTGGTAGCGTTTCAAAATTGGATAGACTTCGGGAGTGGGACTGTTGCTCAATAAACAGCAGTACAGAAGTGTGGTTCTTTGTTCATGGTATCCCTTGCAATTTCCCTCTGGGAGAACTGTTGATGCAGGAAAGCAATTTATTTTGGTAGTTTTCATTTTGTTTGTATTTTGAAGTATCTTACCCTTTTTTGTATAAAAAGAAATGTTTAGGCTACATACCTTATACTTGGACTGGAACGGCATGAGGTTTGTGAAGGTCAAGTAGGAGCTTGTTCCTCTGTCTTGGATCAGTTGAAAGTTGATTGAAAGTGGCTGGGCGGGTGAACTTCACCTTCATGGTTAAAGAGTGGGTAGAGTTGCATGACCTTTGCTGTGGAGCTCTGCTGGATATTTTATCCATACTGACCTCAGCTCAATAAGTGTACTGGACCAGAGGATGAAAGTACTGAATTAATATTAACCTAGTCTTGATTTCCTAGAAAAACGAATGAAAGACACGTTGGGAGGGTTACCCTCTGTACCGCGAGCAGATGAAATGTAGCTTTATGCACTAGCTGAGTTCTCTCCCTTCTCGTGTGCAGTGGGAATGGTTGATACCCTTCACTGAATGCCTATGCAGTGGCGGTTGTCTTCTGGAAAATATAACACGAGTTTAACACGAGCCCTCTTTTTAATGCTCAGGTTGGGTGAAACTTAATTGTACTTAACCATTCAAGCCAGAAAGCATGTATTTTTGTCAAATTTAATAGGCTTTCTTTGTTCCACTGAAACCAGTAGTGTCATATTAACGATAGCAATCTTACTGGTTTTTTTACTAATTTCGTAATCTATTAAAATAAAATAAATTTTTGTACTGTTTTTCAATCAGGCATTGTCAGACATTTTATTTGTTAAATTTCTTTATGTAAGCATGTCGTTACTCCAAAATGATTCTTTCTGCAGATGAGGGTTGCACTAAAATTTCCTCTAATTATTATTTTTGACATCAGTACTTTATTGAATTAGCTGTTTCCAATTTAATTATACTTGCTTCATTGTCTAGGTCACCTTTTAAACAAATTCATATCAGTATGAAATTGCTGGCATTATTGAATTGGATTGTGATGGTTTTATTCTCATGAAGAGAATTTCTCGTTTTTGCTCACATTTGGGAAAGCTGAATTAACATTAATTTATTCAAATAGTTTAGAAATACATTATTAGTGGTAGTAAAAATGGATATAAACAATGTTTGCTTGTTTAGCTTTCAAAAACATATGGGAGACAGTATTCTAATTAAGTAATGCTTAGTTTAATTACTGTTCATTCCAGAAAGTGAAAAGGTGAAGTCATATCCTTTTTTCTTGTTTCCTTTTCTTTTTTTTTTTTTTTTAATTTCTGAGATGCAATATATGTGAGGGTTTCAAAGAAACAAGCAAAAGCATTGGTCTTTACTCTGAAGAGCATAAGGTGTTGAGCACTTACCAAGTATATGTTTAAGTCCCCAAGCAATCCTGTTGCACTTGGATGAAAATAATAACAATCACGGCTGTTGTAGAACTAGGTTTTAAACTCAAATTTGGCACCACAAATAGTGGCCGTAAATAAATGGACCCAAGTGCAGAAGGACAGGGACAATAATATGTTAGATGGAACTGTAATGACAAAATAAGTGCTAACTGTAATAAGAGCATGTTGTAAAATCAGATGCCTTCTAAACATCTTTGCAATCCCATTATCCTTTTTAGTTGGGATGTGTTTTTAATAAGACTGTGTTGAGGATATTAGCAGCTGTTGTATTAACAAAGCCGATGCTAAGCTGGTCACCTACTATTACTACCACCAGGTCTTCTACTAAATATTTTTTTTGGTTTGGTTTGTTTTCTTCCTTTCCATTGTAGATGCCATATTGGCAGGACTCTGATGCAAACAACGTACAGGTTTCTGTTAGCATCAGTGTGTTAGCTTATGTGAATTCGCTCAAATGCCATTTTTTATATCAGACTGTTTTTCTTTCAACAATTTTCATTGTAGTATTCCTATACTCAGTGTTAACATTTTAGAGGTTTGGGTTTTTTTAATGGCACAAACTTACATGAATACACTTATGTGCATACATATTTACGTGCTGATGTATATGTAATATTTTTTTTTATAGTGCAGAAGTCAAGAAAATGCTGGTTTTCAGCTTAGCTGCCTCATTTATTAGCCAGAAAGATAAAGTTGAAGAAATCTTCTATATAAGGCCAAGCCAAGACAATGAGGAAGAGATGCTACGTTAGTGAGCTGCTTCTGCATGTATTTCTCCATCTCAAAGGTTTTTTTTAAACACCGTTTTTGTACATTTATGTGGTACAGAGTCTCCTCTGTCACATGTAATGTCCCTTAGCTATATGTAGGCGCATGCTCGATATATGTGCAGAATGATGACCCATTAATAACCAAAACAAGTGGCAGAGTCTGGCTGTCCTCCCCTGTGGCTGAACTTCAGCATTTGGAGTGCCCATCCTTGTAGGCTTCCTTTCGCTGCTTACTGCATTTATTCATCTGCCAAGAGGGCATGAGCAAGCCTAACTCTGCTTTAGGAGACTTAGTCAAATCGGTATCATGACAGCCGGGGCATTCACTCCTGTACCAGCGTTCCCACGGATGAGTGCTTTTGTGAAAGCAAACATAACGCTAGTTCTAGGTCACTGGACATGTAGCAAACAAATCTGATCCAGGCTGGGTTTTCTGGACAAGTTGTTCATCCCCAGGAGAGATGCAGAATAATCTAGCTGCATTATACTGACCTTCAGTCAAAGGGGTAAGTGCTTACTCTATCTCAAGGTATGTTTAGCGTGCAGAAATTTTCATATGTACCGACATTTAATTGCCAGTGCTATTAAAAAAATACCTTGGGACTGATGGGCGTGTTATTGCCCACTTGATCTTTGGTATTTGCTGTATATCCAGTGAACTAGGAAAACACTTACTACTTATGGAGCCATTGTCCCCACTGTCAGAGAGATGAATCTGAGATGAAAGAAATAGGACCGTGGCAATATTCCTTGTGCACAGCTTGAAAAAAAGAGATGTTGAGAAAATCTCAAAGTGTTTTGCAGGAAACTTTGGCGTTTCATAAACAGTAACAACCATGTCTTTGAAAAATTGCTCTTCTGAATTCATGGGAAAGTTGAAGAGGAATGGAAATTTCTTTCAAGGGGAAAAGAACTAAAAATGTAAACCCAGCATTTAATTTACATTGAGACAATTCATTTGGCAATTCAGCCATGATAATAGTCTACGGTATGCTGTTAGGTTACGTTATGCCAAATCGTATTTTAAGGAATAAAGCCTTTTAAGTAAACATAGTGTTGTTATCTCAATCTCTTTGTTAGGCTTGTTTCTCTGTAGGTGAAGGTTATACTCAAATGGACTATAAACCATTTTTGTTTCAATCAGCAGCTGGTGAGGTTTGAGGGAACAAATCCATTTTGCAAACTGCGTGTTAATGTGTTTCCAAAAGGAATGCTGTACAGATCGTCTGTTTTGTGGGACATCTAAAAATATTACGTGTTATGAATGGGAACCGCATTTTGAAATGTCAAAATCTCACGTAGACCAAAAATTCTCCGTGTCAGTCAGCTCTGTTCAGTACATATCTTCTGACTTTTTTGCAGACAAAGAGCCTTTACCGCAATCCCGAGTCGTCACGCGAACGGGCCGCTCGTCATCAGTGGCAGGCCGGAGCCGACCCGGTAAGAGGCAGGAGCGATCACTGCGCTTGAAAACCACAGCAGTGACATCTGCAGACACTCCTGAATGTAAAAACCCTGTGCTGGGGATTAAGATGTACAGACTTCACATTTTACGTAAATAGAGAACTTCCAGCTGATGGAGTTTCTGCTTGATACACGGTCTCTGCTCTTCATGATAACAAAGAGACCGGTCTGCCCGGAAGGACAGGAAATGCACTTGGAAGCAGCCTCTGCCCTCACAAGCTGAGTGTGGAAGTTCCTATGGGCGCTGGTCTTGGGCCAGCGGCAGAGCCTGGGGCAGACTGGCGCACGCAGAGCGTGAGATAGTGCCCTTTAGGCAAGTTTATGCTCTTCCCTAGCTTTACTCCAAGCATGCCACAGTGCTTTAGTAAAAGGTAGAAAGTAAAGGAAATAACACACAACAGATCACTTACCAGAAAGCTCGGTAAAATAATGGGTATTGAAAATGAAAGTGATAGAATAAGGTGCTTTGGACAAGTGTAGGAGATGAGCACTACCAACGCCACTTAAATTGATCACCCATAAATAAGCTGTTTTATGTTGGATTCCCTTATGTTTGTTTAGATAAATGCTCTAATTTCACTGATGGAAATATTTAATAAAAACACTACCTTGACTGGGTGCCTAATGTTTCCAATCTTATGGAGAGACTTAATAAATGAGGCCCTGCAACTTTTAGTTCATGTCTTCAGGTGGTAAATTAACTACAAGAGGGCTTCCCTATTGCTCCCTGAAAGCAGTAAAAGCAGAGGGAGAATTAAAAGCAAAACACTAATTTAAGTCTGACTGTAAGGGCTAGGGAGTTCAAAGAGAGTCTATCCTCAGTATTACACAGTAATATTAATATGAAAGCAGAACTTCATAGAAATTAAATTCAGAGTATGTATTTGAATATATGAACAAAGTCCTTTCTAAATTATAGCTCACTGCAGTGCACTTTGAATGATGGAAATCAATCTAGTGATGTAAACTGTTCGTCATGCAGCTAAAAATATACTTTTGTTGCTTTACTTTTAAAAGATTCTTTGTCACTGAAACTAAGAATAAAGTGGGGGGGTTTCATGGCTGTTGGTCTGACTACCAGACCATCACCCGATGGAAAGAGGCGCCTGCCCACTGAAGTTAGTGCCGGCTGGCAGTTAAAGCAATGGAGTAACAGATTTATGTTGTCTGTTTTTCGTGATACGTGCTGGACGAGAGCAAGGTAGAAAGAAATTCCTGTTGCTTTGCCTCATGTTCATTTTTTCACCTGTCTCTTGTTCTTGACAGAAGTGTGAGAAGGGGCTTGTAGGAGGGGATCAATAGCTACATGAGGAACGAGATCTAGCCCGGGTGGTGGACAGGTAAACAGGTAAGGATCACCAGCAATGCACGGTGGGGAAAATGGGGGGGGTAAAACCTCTGTAAAAATATTTTTGAAGTGCTTTGGAGAGGATCACAAGGACTGCTGAGGTCTGGTTTCCTGCGGTTTGTAGCCGAGTCCTCATCACAGCAGCAAAAGCAGCGTACTCCTTCAGGGGTGCGTTTCCGTGCACCTTGAGTGCCTGTGAACGGCCCCGGGGTCCCTCTGCACAGATCCCTCCCGTGGGGGCTCACAAGGGAGCTTAGCACAGAGCTGTTCCCGCGGTAGGAAGCAGTCACAGGGCATCTCTGCTCTACTCAGGTATATCATCATGAAATTCAGCATCCCATCCCTTTGTCAAACACTGCTGCGTTGGCCGGTGCATTCAGTTTGCTGTAAGGAACGTGACAATATAAGCATCCCCTCCTGGGGAAGGCGAAATAAAAAAATAATGTGACGAAGACACAGAGGAGGAGGGTGCAGATGGGACCGAAGGAGTGGGGAAAGGCAAAAAACCCAAAGTTATAGAAAGAGACACAATGTCAAGGAGAGACTCCTTCAGGCCACGTGGTTCTGTTGCAGCATCTCTACGCAATCGTCTCCTTTGTTTCTCTTTGTCAGCAAGAGGGAATGAACTACATGAAGTGTAACATGAAGGCTTTGGTATAAAACAGGTGATGAATTAGCTTGCATTACGAAAAGCTTGTTTTTGTTCGCTATGATTTGCAAAAGATCTCTCAGCGGTACAGGCCGTGACAGCGATTTGCTGTGTGCGGGCTTTTCGCTGCAGCAATAGTTGTTTGCAACACCTTCTGCGTGTTTATAAGGCGATAGCTCATGGCTAAACCGTGAATCCCGTGAGCAAAGCACTGCTGCTAACTTTTTGCACATCTGAAGCCTAGTTAAGCTAACTGCCATTACAATAAATGGCCCGGGTGACCGCTTCTCCTGAGCTGTGTGGTTCAGGAAAGCTGAGCCAAAGGTTGCTCCCAGGGACCAGATAGTTCAGAGAGTTCGTAACAGAATACAAAGCCTTTCGCTCCTGGGTTGCCCGTCTCGGTCCAAAGTGACAGAGTTACGTTTGTGTGGCCTGCGTGCTAAAAATGGGTTGTTTTACTCCCGTCTGCATTACTGCTGACGCGTAGTAGCCGTAGCTGGAGGAAGACTAATAATCATGCCACGTAAACCACCCCAAGCATGATGGACACTGTTTGGCACCGGTAGGGAGGAGTTTGCAAAGCTGTTGCCTCTTCTGGAGCGTCTGGGAAATAAAGAGCAACTGTAAGTCTCGGTCAATCTGGCACCTTTAATGGGCACTAAATCAACTTAGAAGGGAGGGCAAGAGAAGCGTTCGGGAAGCATATACTAGACCCAGAGTGATTTTCATGCCCTGGAACTGGAGTTTCAACATTTACAACAGAACAAACGTTTACATTCAAGCGAAACAACCGTGGGGAGAATTTTACATTTGGCAAGCTGCTGCCAGGCTGATAGGAAAGGGGACTGCATACACAGAGCTGGGTGCGAGTTTTGCATTTAATGAAGTGGGAAGCCTGCATGAAGGTTGTGCCATCTTCGTAAGAAGCCCTGCATTTTTTAGCATTTGACATACAGGATTATGAGGAGAATTGTTAAATGACAGGCACAATAACATGTTATATTGTTCATAGCAGTCAGGTGTCAGCAAAATGGATTGATTCTTATTAGGGAGCACTAAAGGAATATTGGATTCAATTGAATGAAGTAAATGTGCTGTTATACCTCTCTGAAGTTTCTTGCATGTTCCTGTAGTGGTACCTGAGAGAGGTAAAAATGTATGTGTAAATACAGATATTAAAGAATTAGCAGAGTACAGATACTGAAATATTCCTGTCTAGGAAGCCCTATGGGAACCATATTCTTGTTTCCTGTTTCCAACCCTTCTGGACAGGATGCAGGCTTCCACACCTATGCTTAAAATAGTGTGTAAATAATGAGCTCTTCTTGCTTTGCTATTTAGTTCATACACGTTTAAAAAAACCTGCCTGAATTGGCAGTGAAGTTTTCTGTTCAGGCTTTGTGATACTGACTTGGTACCATCTCAGTTTAAAACTAAGCAGTTGTTTAAACGTAACCCCCTTCCAGTCAGGTGGGCGACCTTGTTTTGTGTGCAAAAGTTAGATAAGTGATACCAGAAATGTTAAGTGTCTTTTTAAACACATGCACTCCATCTTCAAACTCTTACAGGTCTCACGAGCACAATAAAAAAATCTCCAGTGTGCACTCTGGCGCTCCAAGAGCCTGATTTGGCTTGTTCTGGTGCAGCTTGCTCTTATCGAAAGTTCTTAGACAGCACTGGCATTGGTATGGTTTCCTTTGGGTTGAGTTTTTTCTATGCCATCTCTATTACACCAAGGTAATTCTTAAGCATTCAAACAATTATCCCACAGCTGCTTTCCACTGGGGGTTGTTACTGGTGTGGTCTCAGTTCGCACTAGTGGGATGTACACAAAAGGCTAGACTGGAATGCAAAGTTGCAGTCTATCAGAACTCAATGACTCGATGGAAACACCCTCAAGAAAATTTCTAATCAGTGGTGAGCGTGAGCAAGATCTGAATTTTACCTGCAATTGGTTTGATCTTGATGTCAATAGCAGGGAACTTTCCGTCCCTGCAGGCATCCCTTGGTGGACGCAAAGGATCAGAACACTAGCTTATTGCCTCGTATAATCTCCTTGATTATTTTGTAGGAGTGAGGGACTGCGGAATACTGTAATCTTTGCCACAGCAGCATAAAAAGCAGACCCAGAACCCTGCGGTGTAGTACAAATAATGAAAACGATTATTTTTGCATTTCTTCGAGTGAGCAGTAAGTTTGCTCTGTCTGATGCACAGTAAAGGCAATTACAGAACAAAATAACGGCACTGAGATATGACAAAAGCTGAAAATCAATGCTTGCTAATGGGAACTGTTTGGTGTGTTCTGACCCACACGTAGATACGCAGACCTTCAGAGTTGGGCTGGATATCAACAGCGTGTTCAGTTTTGCCTACCGGACACAGCTGCTTACCTTGAGCTAGTGCTTGTATTGGGGTGGTTTTCCATCCATTTCTTATTGGGAGGCAAAGCACTGATTTCTGCTGATAGTCTGGGCCTTGCTAAGTAAAAAAGTCCTTTTGATTTGTGCCCTTTTTCTACTCCGATTCAGACACATGGTAGTTGAGATATTGTTATTGGTGGTTCCTATTCCTGAATCCTGCTGGTGTGGAAGATGGAAGGTGAACTGTCTCTTGATTTTGCTTCTCGTACTGGTTTCAAAGCATTTGAATATGCTGCTATTAGCCAAATCACCAATTTTTGTTACACTGTGTTATCTGTGATCTTACCTGTTTCCCGAACGGAAGATACAGCAACTTGAGGTGGTTATTGAATTTTTGTGATTTTTAACATGCTTTTATAGAAGAGTAACTGACTTGACTTGGGTTGACATGTTTCTGATTTACATCATGGAAAAAGGAGAGTTTGAGAGAGAGAGAATAAACAGGCCGTGATGTTTTAAGGCCGATATCTGTATCGGATCATAGTGGTCCACAAAGCAAACTGGCTAGATACAAGATATTAAATTGGAGGAGCCAATATCTCAGTTTTATTTCTTTTGAAATTCGAAGCTTGCTTTTGTCCCAGTTACATGGAAGAAATACTGCATGCTCACAGAAACGGAGGGAGGGAACAGAATTTTTTGTATATCGTGAACACAAATGTGGTTTGAGATTTATTTTTTTTCTCAAAATGACAGCAAGAGGCTTTACAGATGCATCTTTAAAAGCCTGAAAGTGGAGTTCTGTACATCCAAAATAGCAGAAAATTATAGAAGCAGTAGTGTTATGATTTTGTGGCCTTTTCCTGAATCAGCTCCAAACTGAAACTGCAGATGCCAGAAGAGACCGATTAGTATGAATATCAACACAGTAAGTGAGATATTCAAAATAAGCAACAAGAAATTGTCAAAGAAAGAGCTGAACAACGTAATGGCGAGATTAAAACAGTCATTAATACTGAAAAGCTCAAGTGAGATAAAAGGGGCCGTGAGCGTTACGGTGCAGTTACCCATGCAGCCTACAACAGTTTTGTAATTAAGAAGCCATTAGCGGTCTAAATGCTGGGTAGTGTTATTCCAACTCCCACGTCATGTCAGTTAAAACACCATTAAGATGTTTGATGCATTATGAGGTAAATGAGAGACAAACTGTTCAGGTCTAAGAAGATAAATTTATCTTTTACGCTCCTATAGAAATTTGGGGGGCAGGGGAGAGATTTTCAGCACCAGTGTTCAGTGGGAACCCTGTGTTCTCACCTGGCTTTCTAGTTCATGGAGGTTTGGACTGAAACTCAGGAGAAAAGGGTTCAGTTGCGGGTTCTGCTGTAAGCCTGCTCAGCGAGCTCGTCAGTCATTTTTTTCCCTCTAATAAGTCTATGTTTTTTATGTGTGGAAAAGAAAAAACTGTGATTACTATGGAAAGTAATAATGAAGTAATGGAGTACTAGAGGTTAAAAAAGTTGTTATTCAGATAGATCTATGCATATATATATGCACACACGTGCATGTGTTACCACCAAAGTGTCCATCTCAAGATACTTCCTACTTTTCTCAAGATATTCTCATTTATTAAAATAAGAGGAAACAGAAGCAATTGCAGTGCTAATTTTAGCTTTAAAAGTTAAACTGATTTCAAGTGTTCTATAGAACGCTATCGGTTCAAATACTGAGGAAGTTTAAAATATGTATATACCCACTGGATACTCACTATGATTAGAGATCGCAGAAGAGTTGGAACAAACGTTAGCAGAAATTAAACATGGATCTAAAGATCTGTAAGTCCCAAAGGCACGGATCAATAATGAATTAATAAAATAGTTCAAAAGCACGCACAAGAATAGTTCTCAAAATGATCTTAAAGGACAAACCAATTGTTTCAAGTAGAAAGCAAGACAAAACAGGGCTCAGACTTCGACAACTGTATTTTTAATGTACTGCAAGTATTATAATAAATGAAACCGTTGTTTGGTGTGGTATAACAGAAAATGGATGAAATGGGACACATTTCACACATGTAAAAGGCTTTTAAATGCAGCAGTATTTCTTAAGTGTAAACCTTTCTAGTGGCTTTGGATGGGAAAGGATGGCAACATTTCAATAGTCTTGAGCTTGAGATTTATTTCTCCATTTAACTTCTCTGTTAATTAGTTCATTTTACTAACTAGCCATTTATGTGACGGATGATTCCTTAAGTAAATGCAACAACAGTCATGGAAGCTTGGAAATACTTTTTAAGCAGGTCTGCCAATATTGCAGTTAGGGGTTTCGGGGATTAGTAATTAGCTGATTAATATGTACATTTATGTTCGAAATGATAACAGCCTGTGGTATTGAGACGTCTGGAGTTCACTCTGTTAATGCTTGGTCTTTCGAGCTGGAGAATTGCCTAAAAGGTACCCAACTTAGCAAGTTGTCAATAAGTAGGTATGAGATTTTATACATTACTTGAAATAATACATCTATCACATAATAGACAATAGTGATGGGAAGCAGAAGAGACTATAATTGATTCTAAGGAAATATGTATAACTGTGCCCAGAATTACTGTAAAAGAAAAGCTGAATATATGAAGTTGTTGCTGCTTTTTTCTGTAGGCCAAAACCAGTGTTTCAAAAAGCCTGTGGCTTCAGGGAGTGAAAACCTGGACCCACTGAAGTCAATGGGAGTGTTGTTCATAAATTTCACACGACCGGGATTTCACCTCGGGTTCAGGCACTAGGAGTTTAGCATGCAGCGGGGGATGAAGGCAATTTGCTGTCAATTTATGAAATATATCTTGCTGTGTCAAATGATTGGATTGTTGCTGGTTTACGCTAACAACAAAGATGGGGTCAGCTCTTTCTGCTGAAAACGCTCCGATCGCTGCCATTTGATCCAAACCAAATCTCTATTTAGCAACATGGGATTTACGGGATGGATCTGAGCAGTCGTTACGATTCCACGTAACCGGCATCGACATGAGAACAGGTATTACATTGCGGCACCGATAAAGATTAAGTCTGTAGCTGCCGATGACCAGAAAAAGGCGAGTGCATTAAGGAAGAAAGGAGATACCCTCCTTTTTTTCTCTCTTCTCTTTTTCCCTAAGCATCTGCTGGCCACTGTCACTTCTGAGGTACAGAAGTCGTTTAAGTGAACATGTTTGGACACTGTGTGGCAGTTCTCATCACTATACGCTCTCGGGAACAGTATTCCCCTTTCTCTCTCTTTTGGTTAAAAATATGGAGCAAAAGAGCAAATACGTAAGTCATGAACAACTCTGTCGTCTTGAACACGGGGGGTAGATAGCCCTGTTCTCCATGCACATGGTATGGGGAAGCTGTGGAGGCTTACATGGTGGCGAGATAATGATGTGGCTAAAATACTCCAGGTAAGAGCAAGACAAGCAGGAGAAAGCAATGATGATTGATCACTTCTTTCTAATAGTCTTTCTTGGAATAAATCTCTCAAACACAGCCCTGTGTCAGCCAAGGACGGGTCAGCGCTCCTCTGGCACTTGTGTCTACGCGTGCACGTGTGACGACGTTACGCGGTCTGAGGCACATCCTGTATCTACAATCCCAAGGATCTGTTTCGTTTAAACCATGCAACCCTCAGACCGGTGGCCCTGCTTCTCTGACACATGGCTTGAAAACCTGCGGTTCCTCTCCAGATTAAGTGGCCAGAGCAGCGAAAGGTGGGGCAAGCCCGGGCTCGTGCCGAATGCCGCCTGCCCAAGGCTGCGCCGCTTCTTGCAGCCGTTCGAGAGCAGCGAGGGCTGCTTCTCCGGTGTTTTCCACTACTGCCTTACCCGTAACTTGGGGAGCGCTTACCTGGCGCCGCAAAGCGCGGCTCTGGCCTTCAGGCGAAACGCAGAGGCCGGAGGGAAGCGGCCGCGCTGTGGGCGCGGGGTGGAGCCATGTTGGTGGAAGAGGTCTGCGCACCCCCTTGGTCCGCTGTCTTTCTGGGGAGCCTGAGCTGCCGTCAGCCCCGCCGACGGCTTCTCGTTGTCTGGAATATCTTGAATTTAATTTCACGTAATTCGCGAAACACACAAATAATAAAGCCATATAAACTATATAAATATAATTTAGTACTTTGAGTGAAGCGTCCCACAAATACCAAACCAACAAGGGAATCAGTCGGCTCCCGCTTCAATTACGGAATGAGGCGTTTATTATTAAGTAGTGGAAAATAACAATGCAAATAGGATTATTTCCATCGTCAAGGTTCATCAGGGTGAGTGTGAAACCCGAGTGAATTTGGTGCTGGGAGAGGGAGTGCGGGGTGTGGGGTGCGGTTTCTGCGTTGGGTCCCTGCTCTGCTGGGCGCCCTGAGGGACCCTGCGTGCCTTCAGAGGCGGTGTTGGGCAGCGGGGGGCAAGGAGGGAAGGACGGTCTCTGTGTCTGCAGCGGGGAAAAACAGATTTTTCGATAAGCCTAATGCAGTTTCTTAGCTTGCAACTTTGCCTTGTGTTATAAACTCTAACGTTAGCGTTTCCGCTGTTTAAGCTAAACTATGGTAGAAGAAATAACCTTTTTTTCCCTTGATCTTTCAGTAGAATTATTGAGATTATTTCCTTTTAAGAGCATACAGTCAGAAAGGCTATAAATATGGAAATATTCTTATGAACTAAACATATGTTACTATATCTAAAATAAATAAAAATTTCTGTGAGATCCTTACTTGCTTCTGTTGGAAGTATCAGATTATTTTGGTCCAGACAAAAATTTAACTTAAGAAATTAAATGGAATCAACATCTCTAAAGTGCCAGGTGTCTTATTCGTATATCTTCTTTAAAATATGCATTGAATTTCCAAGTGGATCAGAAGAGAGTTATTATAGTAAATTCTGACTCAATAAACAGATGCTAAAGGGTTTAAATAAATGATACTGTTTTTCCCTTTTGTGGAGCAGAATTGAAATGATGAAAATGCACAGTAGTCCCAGACACTTGTACATGCTCCTGAAGTTGCAGTATTTATGATTATTTTCAAAATAATAAATGACGATGAAGATATTTTCCAATGGGAAAGGAAAGTAATGAATTGTATAGAACACTAAAAAGATCTTTGTATATACTGGAATACCAGTATGTTGTTTATGGCCATCTAGATTTTTCTGTTTAGATTCTTATGAGATTTACTATTCTGCAATTTTTTATCAAGGCCTTTTTAATTTGCTTGTGCAAAAAAAAATGCAGATTCCTCAAGTTGGAAAGGTTTGTTTGTATTCTTTCTTTCTACAGAAATAGCCTCATCTTTATCCATCATCAGAAATACTGTCTAGGAGAAGAGTCTTGTATTACTGTGTTACAGACGTAGAACATGGGATAGGAAATAAAGATGATGTGGAACAAAAATTTTAAAGCCAATGTGTAAAATTTGCCTGAAGGGATTTGTAAACTCTTTTACACAGCATTTTCCCAGAACTATTTGCTCTGGGTTGTTTCATCATTTTGCAGTCTAATCACTTAAACCTCAATACTGATGTAACTTCTTGGAACAGTTACACTCTCCTTACTCTATGTAAGTTTATGGAACATTTAATTCTCAGTGTCAGTCTCCGTGTGATGGACTGTATTTTGCATCATAATGGTTTTCTGATTGTAAAAAAAAAAATAAGGGGGCAAACTCAGGACAAAGCCGCTTTGCTTGGTGTATGAATTAATGTCTAGTCAACAGGCTCAGTCAGAAGCCGGTGTCCTGATAACAGAGATACGATCTATAATGCCGCTGGTTTTGCGTATATTAAAGGCCTGTATGTTGTAGATGATGCATCCGTACTTAGAAATCAGTATGTCATGTGAGGGATACCTCAGATTTGTTGACATAGGTCCTGAAAGTACCCGACAGGAAGGCTGTCCCCCCTGTTGCAAAGTTACTCCAGCCTTCTAGCAACACTGATGAAAAAACAGAAGAAGGGAATAGAGTGCTGGTGGAAACCCGTGGCGTTTGGCAGGCACGCGAGATGGCACATGCACAGACGCGCAAACCTGTGGAGCTCTTGGTCTCTAGTTATTAATATGGTGCCGTGGGGGTTCGTTGCCTTTCGCAGTTGTAGTTTTGTGGGAATTTTCCCCCCCGACTGTTGCCGCCTTACTCTCACTTTGATGCTTTTAACAATTTTTGACGAACCCTTTTTATTCAAGAGTTGAAAGACTGTTAAATTCCATTAAAATCATTGCATTTCCTAGGCATCAGCTCCAAGAAAGTCTTTTGGCTTTTTAGTAACCTCAAAACTGGATGCACCTTAGTTCATTGGAGAGAAGAAAAAAACCAAACCGCCCACCACCTGGTCTGTTTTGGCAAATGGTTTCTGAGTTTTGTTTTTGCTGTGATGCATTAAAGAAAGGTTCACCATCAAAACGATTGACAGAACCTCATCATTTTAAAAAAAAAAAAAAATCAATGACTTTATCCCCTATAGCAAAATCCCATGCAAGATGGGCCTTGATCTACCTTGCATCAAGTACTTATCAGTGTTGTAGTAGATACATAAACTTGTAACAGCTGATCTAATAGTGGAAGGGAATTAAATAGTTGTAACAACAGAGGTGAGGAGTCCTAGCTGTGTGAAAAGAATTTCGAAGCAGATTGTCCTTGATCACTTGCTCATATAACACTTCAAGGAAGATTACCCCATAATAACAATTTTCCTATAAATCCTGTTTAGAGTACGGGTGGTGGTGGGGAACATAACCCAAAACAACCCCCAAAACTCCACTTAATTTAAAAAAACAGCCAGTAAATGATTTGGTAATGCAAACAAAATTGCAGCTGGTAAGAGAAGCTAATTAAATGGAGTATGTGCAAAGATTTTGAGTATTAAAAAAAGTGGTAGTAAGGGTAAAATAATTTTCTTTCATTTTTATGTCCGAGTTTCCAGAATAGGTGTCTTACTGTGGGACATGACATGTTACTTGTACATTACAGGTAGATCTTGCTGTGTCACCTGTGGCTCGCTAATGTGAACTGACGTAACAAGCATCAAAAACATTGCGTGTACAACGAGAACGAAAGATTTCGCCTTGACAATTCAAGTCCCAAAATAACACGGGATTTTCTCCAATAAAAGGATATACGGTTATTCATTTTTAAGGTAAGGTTAATTTTCGTTTAAGTAGCTTGTGTAGATAAATGGAATACAGGCACTGAGAAACACTACGTTTACTGTTAAAGGGAACTTTAGTGCTGAGCTTGTGCTACGTGAATGTGAGCAGAAGAAAATATTCTACGTGTATAGTCCCAATTTTGTGATGTTTATAATGTCTATAGCATCTCATCCCCTGTGAGATGGCGTGATGATGCTGTATATGTCCGTACAGCCCCTATGCACTGCGAGAGGAAGGAGAATGTTAACGTTACTTTTTCCAGACAGATTTTACCCATAAAAGTGGTGAAATGAAAATTTGAGACGTTTCCAAAAGTCCTATAAATGGTGGGACACTGAGAGCAAAGCCTTTTTTCTCTTCCTTGGAAAGAAAAATTTTAAGATAAACAGTAACTGTTCAGCCTCTCTGTTTGCATTTTTCCCTCATTCTTAGTAAAGGTAATAAAATCATAAAAGCTTAAAAATGGAGGGCAACTCTTTAAATTTATCTTTCTCTAGTGGCTCCTTATTTCTAATTTCCATGTTCTGAACTTGCTTAATTAAATCCTGGGAAGCTTATATTATTACACATAGCCATCAAAGATTATTAGCTAAATGATACTGTAATTTATATATCCTAGGCTGTTTAGGGACATGCATGGGAACTTAGAACAAAATATGACTACACAGCTTTTATTTGTATGTAAATTTCTGTTACTCTGCATGCATATTACTGGACTATCTTAAGCAGAACAATACTAAAACAAATAAAGTAATTAATGTCAAAAAGTTGTAGAAAGGAACGGGGAGCGATCTTGCCTTTATGGACTAGAAGTTGACAGAATGGGGTCTTTCATAAATCACTACTTTTGCAAGTAAGAACATCTTTTACTGTTTGTTTTTTTTTATATATATATTTATATGTATATAGTTTTTAAGTTGGATGCTGTTATTCCCCCAATACACATAAAAATCAAATACCTTTTTTGCCATTCTTTCAATGTTTTTTTCATGCAATTTCTCTTAGCCTGAACCAAAGTAAAAGTGTTAGATTAAATTGTGAATTTAGTACAAATTATGAACTTTTCACACATTTTTTCCATTCTAATACTACCCCAGATAATACATCTTAGTCCTCGTTAAAGAAAAGCTATAGTTTGAGACCTAAATAGCCTCAAAAGGCCCTACCTGTCGTTTTAGAAGTCCAAAGAACTTTAAAGAAAGTGTTCTTTAGAATTCCAAATGAAAACTTGGACTTCTGCGCACTACCCTGTGAACTGTTGCTTAATAGAAATATTTAGTGCATGTCACACAAATATCTAAGACTGAGGTATTAAGTGTGTATTAAACCAGTTTGTAACAATTCTAAAAAAAGCTGTTGCAGCCAAGTAGAAGCATGGAGCATTACATTAGTATGGATAGGGGTATTAAATAAAGGTATGAATTAATGTATATTTCTGAGTATTAAGGATGTGGCTAGCTTAGTAGAAAAAAGATGCATTAGAATAGCTTGAAAAAAGTCTTAAAAAATTTCTGGTTTAACATAAGGTTTTAAATGAAGTTAACTTCAGCAAATATCTTTCTCTTTATTGTCATGGCTTTAAAATAATAGCAGGGTGGTTTGGTTTTGACTTCGGAAAGTCAGTCAAGGTAAAAATGCTGCTTCTTCCAAAATCTTTGTTACTCAAGTAGAATCAAGAGCTCTTAGGAGGTTACGCCTTTTAATGCAGGGACTCTTTAATGGGTTGTTAGCATTAGCCAGACTGCAGTGATATAAAAAGATTCCTGTAAACCAATTTGTAATCCTACTTGGGAAAAGGGATTAGGGGTGGGGGGAAAGTCATCTGGGTTTGGACTGTAGCCACGGGAACTTTCTATATGCTCTTTAGAAAGCCCAGCAAAACCTTGTGTTGTGTGGGCTCAGGGTGGGTGAACTGCTGAAGGAATAGGATGGGAATTGTTTCCAACTAGCAGGGTTGTTGAGGTCCCAAAAACATGGGTACAAGAAATTAGTGCCAGCTAGATATAATTACTCTCCTGAAAGAATTATGGATGTGAGTTGTGTTTGAGTTTCCCTGAAAAGTGGATGTTTGAAATTGCATGCGTGATGTTTACCAAATTGCCTAATAAGAAACTTAAATGTCCTACCTAGGAAGCATCAGTTCCATACAGCTATGTCTCTTGATGCTGCCAGCAGTTCAAAATGGATTATGGATTCATTCATCTACTTTTTTTTAATGCATATCTATGTAATATATTAGCAGAAGCATTTTAGGTTTTGTTTTCAGAAAGATTTGTTACTAACCATGGAAACTGTCCTCTGACTCCTTTTTCCCCATTGAGTCGAGGAAGACTTTTAATTTGTTACTATACTTTCCAGATCTGTCTTAATATTCACTCAAATCCAGGGCAAAAATTGGTCATTTTTATGCCACTGGGTTGATTACACGCCACGTAAAGTGCTGTGTAAGTAGAACAAGATTATCAGAACGGGGTCTGTAGTAAAATGCTGGCAAAGCTGCTACTTTAATCACGCAGAGCGTTAGTCAGTCATTCCATTTGCATGATGCTGGCTGTGCCTAGAAAATTTATTTCCTTAGTAAATCTACATGACACACAAACTATATGAAGATCCCTAAATTTAGTGTAAGAAAATAAAGCAGGTAGTTTCTTTGCTATGTAGGTATGAAAAATCTTCACAACCCTAATACATCCATATGTATTAGGTCTTTTGTTTATGAGTATCTGTCGTGGTTTAGCCCCACAAGACAGCTAAGCCCCACGCAGCCGCTCACTCCCTCCCCCCAGCGGGACGGGGGAGAGAATTGGAAGGGCGAAAGTGAGGAAACTCGTGGGTTGAGGCAAAGACAGTTTAACGGGGAAAGCAAAAGCCGCGCACGCAAGCAAAGCAAAACAGGGAATCCATTCCCCGCTCCCCGTGGGCAGGCAGGAGCTCAGCCATCTCCAGCAAAGCAGGGCTCCCTCACGCGTAACGGTGACTTGGGAAGGCAAACGCCGTCACTCCCAACGTCCCTCCCTTCCTCCTCCTGCCCCCAGCTCTACACGCGGAGCATGACGCCGTATGGCGCGGGGTGTCCCTTGGTCAGCCGGGGTCAGCTGTCCCGGCCGTGTCCCCTCCCGACGTCTTGCGCCCCCCCCGGCTCCTCGCTGGCGGGGTGGGGTGAGGAGCAGCAAAGGCCTGGGCGCTGTGTAAGCGCTGCTCAGCAATAACAAACGCACCCCGGGGTTATCAACGCTGTTTCCAGCCCAGATCCAAAACATGGCCCCACACTCGCTACTGTGAAGAAAAGTAATTCTCTGCCAGCCAAACCCAGCACAATGTCTAAGAATCTTACTTGAAGCTTCCATCTGTCTTAACATCAAAATGAAATACTGATTAAATTGCAATATTTAATTGCTGCCTTAGGTATTTGCAAACTCCTTTTTGAATAGGTTATCTAAAATAATATGATTTAAATATGATCTAGAAATTGATTTAAGATTCCTTGTCCCTTTTAAAAAGAAGCACTATATGTTTTAATGCAATTATTGTGTCTATTTGCCTGTAAGCCTTTCATGCCAAATGAATCCTTAAACCTGACTGCTATGGTTTCCCCTGCTGCTTCAGAAAGCCACAGAAATATGTACTAGTCTGTTTTTTATTGACTTTCTTTTATCCCATCTGGCTTTCAAGCTCCCTAAAGCTTTATTAAGGTCAAGGGGTTTCAGTGAAATGCAATCCCTTCACCTGGTGTACAATACCTGCTAGTACAATAATAACGGGAAATATCGGTTTCTTTCTCGTGAAGGTTAGATTGCTTCATGGCTGAAGATCGGAGCAAGGATGTTGAAAAATAGAAATGCCTCTTTGAGGGGTTTCTGGCACTTGAGACTCTAGTGGCTGGTACCTGATGGCTAAACCTTATTGTTATTTCACTCATTAGAAACTCAGTGGTCAGAGCAGTAGTCTAGCACAAGGAGCTTAAAGCTACCTCTGGTATAATAAAAACCAGATAATGATGTGAATGAAAGATGAACATTTATGCGTGTCCTAACATTAAGCTTCTATAATAAGCATTCAGTGAGATTGCTCAAGTGTCTGCAGGTAAAAATACGTTTGCTTTTAGTGACTTGCTGGATCAAAGCAACGGGATCATCATGTTTTGAAGGATTCATTCTCACAGTTCTTACCAGCAAGTCAGCGGTTGCAACTGTGCGGTGCAGATTGCTGTTAGTTCTCCAGTTTCCTGCATTTAAGAAAGCAGATTTCTGTAGAATGTTTCTGCCTGCTCAGTTATGTCTCAAATTTATAGTAATGAAAATTATTTCAATTTTTTTTAAAAGAAAATTTTGCAGTCACAGGTAAGTTAAGGTTCTTTAAAGCAGACGTTTTTTATTTATTTGTTTTATATTTTCATTGGATTGTGCTGGTCATGAAGACACTCTAAAATTTAGAACGTTACTACATCAGGGTTCATATTTTTCCTTTTCATTTAGTTCACTGCTTCCACTGGTGGCAGTTGATTCACAGCTCAATAAAGCTTTCCCATCAGGGGGAACATATTTGTGTAAGTAAAGGGGGGATAAAAGAAAAATAAATTTTGGTCAGAAGATAATTATTTAGGGGAAAAAGAATGAAATACAAGAAGTGTCATAGCTTTACCTCATGTTAGAACTCAAATTCTGTCATGACTGGAGAATATAAGTATCTTATTTTGGTGCTTATCTACAGTGGTTTGTGCTCCCGGAGCAGCGCATTGGCCTTACCTACATTTTATAATTTTCACGTTCCTTAGAGGTATGAAAGGATATGCTCACCAGAGAGTTGGAATACTTTGCCCGGGCTGTGAAACGCACTTTTCTAATAGTAAAGGGAAAGGACGGCGGCTACACTTGAGAGTGGGGTAAGTGTCTGAGGCCCCGTCTCTGCAGGTGCTGCGCAGAAGGGTGAGCATGCTTTGCGTGTTGGCTACAAGCTCGTGTCTCTCTGCGTAGCAAAGCCTTAGCCAAATCTATTGAAGTTGTACCATGGGCAGATGCTGCTATATTACTTCAGGAGGAAAGTTTCAGTCTTCGTGCTAAAGGCTGGTACTGTAGCTTCCCTAAATTACACAGAACCACACGACAATTATCCTGAGTGTATTTATATTACACTGAGCTGCTACTCGATCATGTTCATTTACAAGAAAAACATCTAGAAAACATGAGGTGGGACTTTGTGAACGTCATTCTGTTCTTCTGACTTTCTGGTGCGCTCTTTCTCTTCGTGGCATTCATGCGCATACTGGCACCGTGAGACAGGTTGTGTCACATCAGGGTAAAGATCCATTTAGCCCCGTATTCTGTTTCTAGCACTTTCTGGTAGTGGATGGATGCTAGAGGACGGATGAGAGCTCGAGTCAAGCTGTGCTGTTCTGTCGGAGGTAGCTCTATGCTCTGGCCTACAGCAAGTCAAGGCTCAAGGCTTTCCTGCACTCATGGGAGCCTCTTTAACATTTAATAGCCTTTACTAGGAAGCGTATGTCTATTTTGCGTATCCCGCCGCTCGCTGGTTTTGTGATAAGCAGCTTCGCAACAGTATAAGCTCTTGGGAGAATTATACGCAGTAGAAATTCAGATGCAGACTGACTTTGCTTTGCTGGGGTGTGACTGAGGTCTTTCGGAGGCTGAAAAGAAAACTCTACCGTGCTGCAAAGTTACAGCAAGCGGAATTTGTGTCGTTTGCTGCCTTCTGTTGTTTTCCAGCACCTTGCCGTGTTCCTTCCCCCCACACCACCTCCTTATTTACTTCCTTTGGTTTCCTATTCCCCTGCCTGCTTTTTGAAATCAGTACAGCATTTTAGGAAATGTCTACATCTTTGGATGTTTATCTTTGGATCTTCTGACTTTAAGTTGTGAAACGATTCCCTGGCGCCTCATCCTGGCGCTGTCTCCTGTCCCAGGGAAGAGGGCCGGGGGAAGGCTGTGCGGAACGAAGCCCTTGCATCGATGCTGTGTTCTTGCAAAGCTGGCGGAGAGGATCCGAATAGCTTTTTAAATACTGACCGTTGTGTGTGCAGCCTTTGTTTTTACCTTCAGAACTGGAAAACTGCTGACAAGAAATACATTTCTGATTTACTACGTTTAATAGAGAAAAAGTTATGAAGAAGTTTTTGGTGGGTAAAGCAGTTACAAAAAATCAAGCGCTTCAGAAGAGCGGATGCTTATCTATACTAATTTGATAAAGAAAGTGATGTCTAAATCTGAAGGGATCAGGATTTGTTCCAGCTCTGTATTGCCTATTTCCACCCAACCCAGAAATTCCACATATACATCTTCTTCAGACAAATTTTCTATCTTAAGCACTTTCACATAATGTAAGAAGCTCTTCTCTAGATAACCTTCTACAAGGCTTCTAATGAGGTGTAATTCTAATGTCTCGAGTAAAATTAAATGTCACCCTTGTTTTATAAATGACTACATCTGTATGTTTATGTCTACATCCTCAAAACTAAAAAACCAGAAATTTTTTTTTAAAAAAGATCTTTTACATGCACATACTAGTAAAAAACTAAAACTAAGTAACTACCATCAAAGTAGTGATCTGAACATAAGCTTTGAGCTTTTAGTCAGCTCAAATACATATTTTTATCTCTTAAAGAAAGTTAAATTTGGATTCTTCTGTGAACATGCTTGCAGAAATAGAATAGTGAGTTTGTATTCCTTTATTGCCTGTGTTTTTATCAATACAAATACTACAGTTCTTAATGTTTTCATGGAATTGCATGAAACGTGTGAGTCTCCTGTAGGAAGAGACAATGCAGGGTTCATCGCTGAGCTTAGCGAAAGAAGAATTTCACTCAGTGTGTACTTCCATCCTGGTTTTTGTAATCTGGGGAAGAATCTAGTTTAATTTTTTACTATTCTTGATGGTGTTTCAGCAGTGATGGTCTAATTTCAGTATTCTGAAATTTTAGGATTTCTTTTTCAAGCGAGCTGCAACCTGCAGCTCCCATTAGACCCCGCGACTCTATTCTCCGGCTGGAATGGGTCAGCTTGGGGCCGGGGGAGTGGGGCAGGAGGCATACCGGAACCTTCTGTGGAGAGGAGAAAGCTTTTTCAAAATGTTGGGTCGAGAAACCAAAGTAGCTAGTTAGATACATTTACATTGACATATTTGGGGTCTTAATAAATAGATATAATCAATGCAGTTTGGGATGACAAGACGGATACCCTGCTGTCCTCACTGAGCACGCTCTCCGTTTGGGTTGAGCGTCTGATTTACCTGGCTCAGGTGAGCAGAACCTGCCTACTGAAGGAGGTGGTGTTATAAACCTTGAGGCTTTGTACATGCCAATAAAAACGTAAAACACAGTTTCACCAAAGATAAGTTTTATTTATTTTGCCTCTGAATATGGGGGCATTGAGAGGTTTTTGTTTCTTTTTTTTTGGGGGGGGGGGGGTGTGTGTGTGTCTGTGTGTGTGTGTTTTTCACAGAATCACTAAGGTTGGAAAGGACCTTCAAGATCATCAAGTCCAACCATTAATCCAGAGCCACCATGTTCCCTAAACCATGTCCTGAAGTGCCACATCCATTATTTCATTTTGTTTTTAAGGAAAAGGTTTATGGTTAAGTAGAGCCAAACTATCAGTAGGTTGTGATTTGTTAATTTTTTTCAGTATCACTTTCCCAAAGCAGGATTGAAATGCTAGGTGCTACATGCTCCTTCAGCATCTCTTCTGGAGTAGAAATTGTGTGCTATGAGGGAATTTTAGCTTTTCCGAAGGTGTTGGAGTGGTCCCTGTGGCTTCCCCCCAAAATCCATCCACTTCCCTTTTCCCCAGATTAACAACAACTGCATTTGACTGTTTATATTATCGGGTAACAACATCGGAAAGTTGCACATCTGATAAAGAGACAGGAAACCTGTGAAGAAAAACAGTTTAAAAAAATCCCCTCCCTGAATTTTACAATATCACTTGAGTGTCTCCACACAAGCTGATCTGTAAAATGAAAAAAGAGTAAGAGCAGGGGTTGTGTGATGTTTTCGCAGGGCAGCTTTGGTGTGCTGATGTCGCCGTGCTTTCGGCTGCAGTTTCACTGAAAATGGCCCGTCTGCCATCAGCCCTAAAGCACATGGCAGCGCTGAACTGGGTGGGAGCGGCCGGGGATCGGCTGCCTCTGCTGCTGTCGGGGATGGGTGTGTTGCTCGCCCGGATGAAAGCGCCGTCCTTTTTTAGAGTTGAACTGCTTACTGGGAAGACGATGCAGGTGTATCCCGATTCATGCAGGACCGAGGTCCGAGCGACGCGTAGCGTGGCACCAAAGCTCTCAGTCCTGCAGTAGCTTTAAACTGCCCCTGTTGATCCTGTACCTGCGAGTAGCTTCTGTGTGATCTTCCTGTGAGGCTATCCAAAAGCTAGCGGGACAGCCAGGCAGAGAGGCTTTAACGTCTCAAAATCGTCACGCGACGAGGAGCGCCTGAAACAACCCGTGTGTGGCTGCTCGCGCCCCTCGCCCGACCTCCGGAGGCTGGTGCCATCCCGGGCCGCGGGCGCAGGTGGGACCCACCTTGCGATAGCCCTCACCTGCCCCGGCCACGGCACGGGGAGCTGTTCCGCTGCCGCTTTGGGTCTTGGCCGTCGTCTGCGACTTGTGTGCGTGGTGCGTTACGCTGGCTGCTGTTCTGGTGGCGGTATTCGCTAGAGAGCTGCTGTAGGTACGCGTGGAGCTGGTTCGTTACCTGGAAGTGAGGTGCTGATTTGTTTTTTAGCTAGTCAAAAGGGAAGAAAAACAACACAACGACCTTCTTTTTGCAGGGACGGGATTGTTTGGTGCCAGGGCTGTGGACTTCTTGCGTCACCTTTCACGTAAGATGTGAGGGACCGTACTAGTCTTCTGCTGCCAGCGCCCATCTTGTCTACTGCTGCAGCTACCTGGAAGGTGCAAGGCTCACTTGGACGATTCAGAGCGGGTGAGTCATGTCTGTTCTTGCAAAATCTCTCACAAAGCCCAGACTCCTTGATTTATATGTTAGTGTGACTCTAATTTGGGGCGAGTCGGTTGGTTCACTGAGCGGACGCAAGGTAAGGATGGTTTCACTCCAACTCTCTTTCCCCCATGAAAGCAGAACTATAACTGGCCCGAGCCACTTGTCTCTGAGTGCAAACCTGAATCCAGTGTAGTGCTACTAACATAAGCAATGTTCTTGGCTGCTGATGGAGAAGCTGATAAAAATGACTAAGTAAAAGCTGCATGCCCTCGGCGTTCGGAACCTCTCTGCCTAGCGATGGAGGTCAGCAGCTACCTTTTGTACCCTGCCTGATGGTGGAGTACTTGCGCAAAACGCACAAGTTGGATACTGGTTTCTCGGTAGCCTGAGTGCGTCTGATGCTACAGCTCTTCCTTCTGGTGACGTTTCTTTGGTCAGCAGACTGTAGAGCAGCATCCGATGGAACTGCCCTCCATCCCTCTTGCTGAATGTAGGCACTCTCAGGAATGCGAGAGGAAGAGCAAGCAAGAAGGTATCTGTTTTGTGGCTTAACTGATGGAAAATACTTCTCAAAGGTGGAAATTTTGGGATATTTCTCTTGTAAATATGATTGTATTCCACTGGGTGGAATGGTTTTGAGGACATCGGGTTACACATCTTTTAGGCTTATTAAGATTTTTTTTTCTCAAATAAAATGGAAATGTCGAACTTGTGAATCGTTGTGATCTTCAGCCTTGTCTCTCAAAATAGTGCTCAAGGTGTGAATTCCAATAGTAGTCTTGGATTTAGTTGGGCAAAGGCCATGCTTAGCACTGGTCGCTACTAGAGCACGGGTTTAACCGAGTACTAGGTGCTTCTCAGGTGAGATACCGATGATGATGTGAATAGCTCTGTTGGATATGGCAGTAAATGCTCCCTAAATAAACGCAGCTTGGGCAGTGTGGCGTAAGCTTTTCAAGCTCTTCTGCTTCAGTATGCCGACAGTAAAATAGAGACAGCCGCTTTTAATACCTTTCAGTAGTTTTCCAAGGGATAAACGAAATGCTTAATTTCTGTGGTTAGATTAGGGCAGAGTGAGAGAAAGAGGCAGAATTTCTTAATTCTTTCATTATCTTGATATGTTTGATATTAAAACACTTTGTTTAAAAAGTTCTATTTTTATTAATGTGTAGATTCAGACAACTCGGAAACGGAAACGTTCTTCTTCTGCGAATATTATTCTCACTGTCATTATTCTTGTATCGTAAGAATAATAATAGGAAATACTTTCAGTAAAAGAAAGCAGAAAAAACCCATACATTTGCATTCCAGAGAGCACTTTGAAAAAGACCGCTGTCTTTTCAGATCTAAGTACTTAATATTATCGTTGCGTTCTCAACTCTTTACCCTGAGTTTATCCATCTCTGCCTCATCCCAGAGGACTCTGTTTCGTTCAGTGAAGAAGACAGATACTTCTGAGCTTGGTGTATTTTTTATTTTCAGTAACTTCAGTCTGTATATGTCATCTAACTTTTCTAATTATGTATGGAAAGTGAGTTTTAATATTTAAATGTTTTAATATATAAATGTCAACATCACTACTTCCAAAAAAATTAGGGAATATTAAATAAAGCGATAGCTGTAGCAGAACCTCAAAAAGGCTAGAGGTGCAAACATTAAACTCCCAGGATGATTTTAATTCTTCCGTGCAGTTGAGTGTAGGTACCTTGTGCAGAGGTATTTAAAGCAGCGAGACCACGTTCTCTGTTATGGAATCAGATAATGCAATTAATGTTACCCACAAATTGCTTTTATATACCGGAAACCATCTGCAAAAGCGTTTTTCCTGCAGTGTATCATTTGATGCTTAAAATTCTATGAAATAACAGCATGGGACTTTCAGGCCATAGCTGTACAGGATGTGCGTCGACTGTACCTAACAGACAGTTCTATCTTGGTAAAGAAATAGAAGCACATTTAAAAGGACTCGGAAATTCTGAATTTCCTTATCTCTTACCATTTTAAATGAAGGAAACTAAAGTGGCGCTTGCAGTTCATGCCGTTTCTTGTCTTGATTCCTAGAGGGTGGCACTGTGAGAGGAAGGAGGGAGTATAAGCAACCTACCTTTTCATAAACATCATGTCAAAGATTAGCCTAAAATGATATTTTACAATCATAATGATCTGCAGTAACCGCAAATAAAGTCGGATCTCTTGCTGAAAATGTCAGAGGAAGATTATCCTAAAATAACACTAGCTGATAGATTACAATCGGCATTCGATAGCTTAACGAAGGAAAAGAAAATCGCGTAGTTGGAGCCACCGGCATCCTCCATCTCATCGTGCTGGCTGGCTAGAACTGGAGGCAAAAGAGCAATTTCTAAGTCTTCTCTTGACACCTGGTCGTGCTGTCCTGTGGCTGGGGCGTCCTCTGGGAGAGGTGGGTTCGGCAGGAGGCTGTGATGGCGGGCTGGGCTTTGCCCCTCTCTCTCGGTAAAGCTCTGCTCCGCTCACTCGAAGGCACCGTGACTGTTTGGCGTAATGCCGCCCCGTGCCTCGCGGACTCGTTACGCTAATGGGGGCTCCGAGGATGGTATCTGAGCACTGGAAATGCAGTCCTGACTTGTCACAAGAGTCATGAAAAAGATAAGGTAGATTTGGGACTCCTTTTAAGAACACCAGATCATGTACAGTTCAACGGCCTTGTGAGAAATAACTAATTCAAAATCTCCTTTCAGCACATTCATAACAAGAGGGTTGGGTTCTGTCGTAGTGATTGTGTAGAACGGCAGCTGCGTTTTATTACCGGCTAGGAAGGGACCGGCCTGTTGCAGTCGTTGCTTGCGCATGTGAGGTAACTACTGCACCTCGTGCACCGCCGTAGTGCTCTTTGTATGAGTGGTCGTGTTGCGCTGAAATTTAGAAAAGCGTTTAAACGAAGCATCTGCTTCCAAAGACTCCGACTGCTTGTTACACCTTCTTCCAAGCAGGGCCGAGATGTCATCTGCAGTGTAGAATTGCGTCTAAGCCTGGAGCGAATGCGAATAAATTCCCACAACGCATGGGAATGGCAAGCTAGGCGTCTTCGCATCCTCGGTCTTCTCCTGCAGTAGAGCCTTGCCTGACTACAGATTTCAAGTTGGATAATTGATGTTCTCCTCTCAGTTATACCTGAGAGGACAGGCCAATTCTGTGCTCAAAGAGGCTACGTTTCCAAAAGCCTCTGTTTGAGTATAAATACTTCAATAATGAAGTATTTCTTGTCATAGAGGAAAGATGACTAATGAAGGGTTTCCCCTTTTTGGTGTTCGGCTCGCCCCCCTTGCTTTTCCTCGTACTGATACTCACTGGCTTGCTGGCCACGTGGTGGTGGTATAGACATTTCAGTTTTATTCCATCTATTTTTTTTTTGCTGCAGAGAGAGTTGGAAGCACTGTCCATATATCAATAACTGTTGATAGCATTGGGCTGAGCCTCGGTGTTCACAGGCTGCTGTCCTTATATTTGCGGTCGGACCCCTGGGACAAGGGAGAGACGGGGGAGCGAGCCGCTGCCCGGGGCGCGTTCTCTGCGGGCGGGGTTGCAGCTAGTTGAAGCCTTTTGGCATGAGAGTAGCTCAAGAGAATGAGTGAGGAGCGACCCGCTATGGCAGCAGTGAACGTTCAGACGGGGTGGCTTTGACCTCCCTTGAGTCACGGCAGCGCTGCCTGCCAGGTTTGGAGGACCTGTGTGGTCTGAGCAGAAACACGGCTCTGACGTGTAGACCCCGGTGGGTTCGGTGGAACGGGGAAGCCGTGGTTTAAGCCGGGGGCACACGTGCGTCCTTGCTCGAGCACCGAAGAGAATAATCTGGTAGTCAGACGGAGGAAGGGATGTTGTGCCTGAGGGGGGTGTTCCTCCTGCTTGGGAGGCCGCGCGGGTGGCGAGGACGGCCCGGTGACACCGCTAGCCCCAGGGACGGAGGAGCTAATCCAGGGCCCTAACAAGTTCCGAGAGGAGGAGGTGGTGCGATCGTCCCGTGCGTGGCTCAGGGCTGGACGTTGGGAGGAGCGGAACAGCTGGTAGAGCAGGAAGGTCCCAGGAAATGGGGTGGATTTGGTTGATGTGATTTTTTTTTTTTTTTTCCTGGTTCTGTTTCCTTGCAATGAATTTACGGATTGCTCTGGGGGATTTGGTCCAGTAAAGCATTGCCCCAGTAACCAAACTAGTGCCGAGGAATCAGATGTGGCTTAGACCTGGCAAAAGCACTCGGATCCTCTGCAGCGTTTGCTGTCAACCATCGTTAAGACACCCCTGACGAAGTACCAAAGCACCCTGAAGGTACGTAGATGTGTCACCTGTTTTGGAAGAAGCCAAAATGGTGTGAAAATTTCTGGAGTGCTTGACAGTCTTAAGTTTCCAAAATTTTATAAGAAGTCCTACAAGGATGAGACTTCCAGTGAACCTGTTAGTATCTTCTGCTTCCGTGCTTTATTGTGCCAGAAATACCTCAAGCTGGCCTCCTCTGGAATATTCTGCCTCCCATAGCTCCAGTCCCCATCGGAGCTGAAACGCAGAAGTGCTCATATGTGTGTTGATGCGTGAAAATTCCATGTACACATTTACCAAACAACACAACCTTTCTAAAACAGTCTTTTGAATTAAAGACTATAAAATCAATGTAAAAATGAAGAAAAACTCCTTATGTTATTTTCTTCTTCAACAGCTGAACCTTTAGTACGAAATTATTTTTTTTAATATCTGAGCTAAAACCTGACAAGTTTACTCAGTTATCTAAATGAATTCAAATATTTGCCTGTTTAATGACGTATGGCTTTTGTCCTTTAAAATATATCTTCTATTTATAATTACTATTTAGAACTTTTTTTAAAAGGAAGGAAAATGCAGAATTATTTCTGGACTGCATTTCTTACATTAAGGAAAGTAAAATTATTTCTAAATTTACAGTGCAAAATATGCTAATGCTTTGCATATTTTTGATCCAGTTAATTATTTACTAATAACATACATTGCATGAAAATATTATAAGCAAAACGATAAAGGAAAATGTTAGTGGGACGGAATGCAAAATGGTAGCTGATATAAAAATTAAATAATTTGAGGTCATCAAGTTCTATATTTAATAAAAAATGTGATGATGTGTTGTTTCTGGAAGGTTAAATCACTCAATGATCTTTCAACTTTTAATGCAGGAGCTCGTAACTACATTATGGAGTATAGGAAGGTTCTATGGAGCTTGGCTGATAAGAACAAAAGCAGCACATTCATTTTCTTAGGAAACTTTATTATTTTTTTTTTCCCTTCAATTTTTGAGGCCACAATACCTATGGCTTAGGATATAAAAACAATTTCTCAGTTTTTTTTTTTTGTTTGTTTGTAGACAGGTATAAATTGAAATGAATTATGTTACAGTGTATTGCATTGTATTGTGGTATACTTTTATCACATAACTCCGTAAAAGTCTGACTGGAATATTTACAGTCCTGCTTCTTACAGGCTAACAGGTATTTTTAAAAGTTTCATATACTTTTATTTCCTGCAAAGCCAAATGTAAGTCTGATAATCCTCACTTATCTGCACTGGAGTGACTTGCACAAGAACACCAGTTGATCTTTTATCTCTGCATTTTCTCATAGGAACTTAAAAAGGAACTCGGCACAAATACGACAGCGACATTAAAATGCTGTAGAAATCTCTTTTGCTTGCTTAGTGAGATTTGAAGATTTAATATGTCTAGGTATATAATTTGTTCCCTCTTGTGAGATAACACAACACAAGCTGGCACAGGGCTTGATTTTGTGTTTGTGTGTACCTGTCGCCTGTGGCAGTATGTTTTAGTTTGGGCTTGGGGCTTTTTTTGTGGTCTTGCTTTAGTTAAAAATCTAATGTAAAGGAAATTGAACTATCAATAATGAACATGAGATTTTTCTTGGCAAAAGGGTCCCATTCTATTTATTCAGATTATTGCTGCTGCCATGAAAAACAATTTGGTTCTGTTTTATCACAGCAAATACCTAAAACTACCTTTGAGTTCACATTCGTTAACAATGCTGCATGTGCATCATTTCATTAAGAAATATCCTATTACAGAAGTATTTCTATTTTACTACTTCAGTCATATGAGCCATACCGCTTGCTTTTTAAGGAAACCTCCATTTTGAGCCAAATTCCCCATCAGGTAGATGGGGAATATTCCTTACTCCTCCTCTCAGCTGTTCACCCTCCACCGGCAGGTCTGAAAGCCTCCAAGAAATGCTGTAAATGATGTGACTCATCTGCTCGGTCTCATTCTTCCTCCGAACCGATGGGACTTGTGCAACGCATCGCTGCGTAGCATCGGTGCCCGAGAGAAACCGCAGTGGCTTCCAGGGCACGCATGCTCTTGGAAATGGGATTTAGACCCGTGCAGGGATTTGGCGGCCTCCAATTCTGAGGGGCTAGTTCTCTGCTGATCCTTCCTTTCCCCGAGACAGGTCCTGTGCTCTCGATCCAGCTGCTGCTGCGGCGTTGTCATTTGCTTCCGCGGCACTCGCCGTGTTAGCTGCAGTGTTTCACTAGACCGTAGCTGCCCGTAGAAACCAGAGTTGTGCCAAGAGAAATCAACTGTTGGGCACATAGAAGTCATCTTCTAGTGGATACTGAATAGTAGATCAAACCTTGGCTTGCATAGGCACGTAGGCTGCCGAGTCACCTGTGAAACTTTTTTGGATGTGTCACTTTCATTCCTAGAGGCGGGGAAGGACAGCAGCAATAATTACCGCACGACTGAGGCGAGTGGGTTGCTTAGAGGAGGTGGGTGTCGGAAATGCTGCACGCTTTTATGCATAAGCGTAAAATAAGCGGCAAATGGGACAAAAATCTATAAAGAGGTTTCTTGGTGTGGGGAAAGGTGCCCTTGAAAGGGGCAGTTGATACATTTCTTGAAGTCTATTTGTCTTCTAACTAAGCCTTCTTTGCTTGGCTTTTCCTTGAGTTTAGCCAGCTGTTTTTCTTTTTAGCACTGATTCTGTCTGGATGTTCAGATGCCTAGTAACTTTGCCATTGTAAATATTCATCCATGTACCACTTACGTTTCATCTCACGCGGTGAAAAAAGCTTTCAGAATGGCTTCCTACAGGTGTCGAATAATTTAGATGAAAAATGAAAGCTGCTGAATGCCACAATTGGCTTTAAGTATATAGAAGAGTTGCTGATAAGAATGACCTTTTTGGAGAAGGACTTTTCAGGGAGTTTTCTCTTCATCCATGCAGCTTGTTAGACACTTCATTATCCCTTTGAAATTAATAATAAAGACTAAGTATATCTTATTGATGCAGTAATAATAAGCCTTGATAAAGATTGATAATGTTATTAACAACAAGATTAATAAAAATAATGAGTACTTGATCATCAATATAAAGAAATCTTTAAAAATAGTTTCTTTGTACACCTAGACAACTAAGTTTCTAAAGTTGTCCTGTAGTCTTCTCAGGATTTGGCAACTCGGGTAAATAGAACTGTATTATATGCTGTAGGAAACTCTCTAATACTGGTGTCAGCATTTCTCCTTTAGATTGTACGTTTCGGGAGGCTTATGATACTCGATGGCAAAAATTCACTGTGAGTTAAAGGCACGGTCTCTCTGATTATTAAAATATGGCTTTCAAGGGGGATAAATGGTCGTCTTAAACACGGTTTATGAAGTGTGCTATGGCTGTTTTATTATGATGTTTTAATAATGCTTAACTGAATACGACTTGAAACCAGCCTTCATGAAAAAAATATTCAAGAGCATCAACGTAAGTCCAAAACCTGACATAATTGCTTCTGTTAGTTTGGTTTGGAAAGGAGTGATGTCACTCACATATTTAACCTACGTATAGCACTTATCCTTCATAAATATTCGTGGTATGTCGCAGTTGTTTGTTTTTTTTAATCCCACCTATCCATATTTAGAAAGTAGCCTTACAGTTCCTTCAGAGCTGTGCAAGACAACAATCCTCATTGTAAAAGCATCTACTTTTAACTCACTTTTGTATAAAGCTTGCCACTGTGTGCTCCACTTAGAGAATAAACCGGAAATTAATCTGAAAGAGGAGCTATTCATTGTGAACATGTCAGCTTCCATAGTATGTTATGGGTTTGAGAGAGGTATTTTGAGACACATTATAAAACAAATAATACCCTTCTTCTGAAAGAGAGCAAAGAAAAGAATGTTCTTTAAATAGTGCTGTGTTGGCATGAATTATGTGCTTACTTTCAGACAAATCCACTTACTTGTAATAACACTCATGTTTTTATAATATGCTGCCTTCATGAAGTGTCTCTGCAGTCGATGAAGCTCCACTGTGGTGAAAAGGTCTGTGCTGATGGATGGAGTTGTGAGGCCAGAGCCGCTTTTACCAAATGCATCTGCCAGATCCCCATTGAATCCATATGGTGCGATGAAAGGGGCACCTGGAAAGTCCCCTGCTCCCTTTCCTCTGTTGAAATGTGGGTAGAGCATCTGTAGTAGAGATCTGAGTCATATTTCCAGCTCAGCCTTTAAACTGTTGAATGGGTCGCTTTCCTGCCTGGGCGACAGATTTTCTGGTGGATAGAATAGGGAAAAAACGTCGGCGATTATGTCCCTTGTAGATGCTTTGAGGTCTAGGGTTGAAAATCGGAGCTGGAAGGGATAGATGTTGAGACATCCTTCTGTATTTACAGATACTGTAACAACGTCCTGCGTGGGGAAATACAAATTTTGGCGTTCACTGGCATACACAGAAAATGAATACACTTAATTAGAAAACTGAACATACTCTTTTTAATTGGGGGTAGCAACCTGCATGGAGACAGATGCGACAGGGAGTGTTTACACTACCATGGCCATATGGCGGCTTTAGGGAACGAACAGCTTTACCTCTCCCAAAGCTGAAATATAGCAATATGATTATATAGTGAAAGCATGTAGCATCAGTGGGGGAAATGAGCTTGCTTTTAAAGGCATGTTAAATTAAAGGTGTTGTGAAATCAGTAAACTTGACCCTTGAGTCGGAGAAAGGGAAAAAGCAAGCAGAAGCGTTTGCCGCCTTGGTGGTGGGAAGGAAGTTACCGTGACTATAGGTATCATTCTTTACGTTTAAAGTTTTCCTTTCTGCCTCTTTGTTCTTGAAAGTTTTGTTTTAATGCCTTTTGAGTTCGGACTGAATATGAGCAAATTGGAACGCCTGGAGTCAGGTGCTTTTGGTGGATGCCGGATCCGAAGAGGCAGGAGCAGCCTCAGCTGAGGAGACCATCGAAGTGCCTGTCTGCGTTAAATATTTGTTAGGCCATTTTAATAACGTCTTGTCTTCGTCTATCAATATAAGGGATGTCTAAATGCCCTCTCTGGCTTTATTCTTCTGGGTCGCCTTATTTTATAGATGACTTGTGACAAACGGTTAAGACGTGAAGAGAGATGTCTCTCATAGCTGTCCTGGCGGATGCTCCGCTGTGTTCAGGGGCAGAAGCGCCAGCGGTGCTGGGAGGGGTTCTCCACTTACGCACCGTAACGCAGGCGCAAGTCTCATTTGCCAGAGTTGTTCTGGGTTATTAGTTGGACAATCTGTCTTTTTCTCTCTCATTTCCAAGCAGAGCTTTCTACCAGGAAGAATTGTGGTGTCATCCCATGGCTTGTGGGTGCTCAGGTGTGGCGTTGGCCAGCAGTGCTTATTGCCACTTGAATGTGGCTGGAAGGACACACTCTCTTCCCTCCGGTGTAGAGCCTGTCATAATTACTGGGTGCTTGTGTTGGCGTTAAATCCTGCTGTTGTGGGATGGGATATGGGCCAGAGGGTTTGCGGAGAAGGCACGTGGCTTGGGAATTGATTCCAACGCTGTTGGATCCCTTTCTTGAAATCAAGATTTAACAATCTTAAGTAAGATCCAAAGCCTGAGTGGTGGTTGACTGCCCTGTGCCGGCATTTGGGAAGTAAAAGGATTCTTGGTGTTTCCTTTTGCAGAAACTTACCCTCCAGCAGTTTCTCTCCTTCCACCACTCGTGCGCTGTGCCAAAGCCCAGTCCCTCTCCACCCTGACCTCCCTTGTGGGGCCTGGAGCTATGGCGCTGGAGACCCCCATCTGGCTGCATGACGGGAAGTTCTTTCTCCCTCTTATCTCAAATGGTCGTAAGGCCAAACTCAGTCCTGCATTGAAGAGGTTGTGTCAAATAAATTCAGACAAATATTGAAAGACAGGGCGTTTATCCGTGTGCCCGCTATTTTTATTGCTTCTTTACTATAACAGATGAGCTGAAATACAAATGATAGATTCTTTACTTGCTTGCTGCTAAGACTTCATCTGAAAAACATCTGATAGAAATGTTACAATGCAGTTGATGAAAGATTCAGTTCTCTCAAAAGTCTTATTAGAGACAGTTGCATCTCTGATGTGTCTGTCTTTCAACTGCTGCCTAATATCATATAAATCAAGTAGCATTATGACAGTGAGAGTAATATCATGGGAGGGACTACGGGCCCAAGTTGTTAGCGTACGGTATTAGAAATAGACCAATCTGATTAAATTTTAATATAAAATAAATTGCATTTGCAACTTACTAAGATTCTGTTCCTGGGCTGATACTGTTCATCTGTAGCATCCTTCATAACTGATCTTTATGCACAGCTTTACTTAATCAACAACACGGCCAACTGCAATAAAAGAAGCATTAATGGAAAAGTATCTGTGATTGTAACTGTATATTTCTGAATACTATTTTCATAGATTTATTTACTTATTTTTTGTGCTTAGATCTCGTACCCTTGACCTCATGAATACACAGTTTTCACAATTCATCTGATCTTTGAGTCGTCAATGCCAGTAACAAAGCATCACCTTGAGCTAGGAAAATGCAAATCGAGTAGGAAAGCATCAGCTGGTCCTGATCTTGTTCATGCTCCAGTATACACTGTCCCACATTAATGGTTCTGTAAAGGTAGTGCTTTTTAGAAACAGCTTTTCCCCCAAAACGCCAAACGTGGCGATGATAATCTCTCTAAAAAGAAGTGATTCTCATCTTAAGACTCTTAACCCGGAAATCACAGTGAGTTATTTCTAACCTGTGATCCTTTTGACTGAGATTCCTGCCATCTCCACAAATTCTAAGCTTAACAAAAGCTCGGTGAGATACAAGTTTTAAGCTAAGCAAAACCCAGGAATTGTCAACACAGTGTGTGGGTAAAGCCCAAACGCAGCCCATGTGCCCACATCGATACCCTGCCTCTTGCACTGACAAATGCAGGTTACTTCATAACCTATAGAGCCACGCAACCACGTTCTTTGGCAATTCTCCTGCCTGTGCTGATGGATGCAATGGAAAGTTTTACCATGTCAGCAACATTGACACAACTGGTTAAAATGAACCGAGCACTGCTGCTTTTGCTAGGTGCGTTTAGAAAGACTTTGCACTGACTTGGGTGGAAGCAGGGTTAAGACCTTATCTGTTAGGGGATTTCCCAAGCAATTCTGACTGTTTGGTTGATGTATTTTTGCCTTTTAGTTATCTTCTGTACAGAGGAAACATTGGGAGGAGTTGCTGGATTCAAAGAGTACCAGTCATAGCTAAATGGAATTATAAATATTGAAACTCTGTTTCAATACCAGTAAATTAGTTTTGCCAGTAAAGCAAAAATCTATCAATACATGCTTTTTGAAAAACACAGTCTTTTTGAAAGTTTGTATTGGATAATACCCTTTTTTCCCATGGTCTTAGTGTTTCTTTCCAGATGCACGTTTTGTCAGTTCAGTCACACCCTGTTTATTTTAACTTATCGTGTCTCAGGTTAAAGCTACCACATCAGCTGCCGCGATCAAAAAGACGTGGTGCCTGAAGCCAGTTATGAATGCCACCGTAGCACAACTGTCACCGCAGCTTATTCAGGCTGGGGGGAGGGAAAGCTTACTTGAGATGTGGAGCCCAGACAGACTTAATGTCTGGGGTTTTGTTGAGTCAGGGTAATTATTTTTTTAGCTTTAAAATATTTAATTTTTTGTAATAAAAATGTGGTAGGCAACATCTCACGTTTGAGTAGAAAAACCATGTGAGTGTACGTATCTTCATCCCACTAAATAAAAAGTATCTATGAAGTATAGCAGTTGAATATCAGTGTGCAGATCTGTCATGTTTTTCATGAACTTTAGGTGACAGCTTCTGTTCAAGACAAGACAGAAGCCTCTGGCTACTTCTGTTAACCATCCACATTGACATTTCAAATCTACAGTGTTCTTCAAGTCTTTTGCAGAGCTTATAGAAAATACTTAACATTACATGTGTAACAGATACTAAAACTACCCTCTTGATGTGACTGGTAAAATTACCGTTTATTTTATCTACCACTGGATCATCCATACCTATGTTAAACATAGTTTATGCCTGTAGATTTTGGTGTGAATATACATTCCTTCTGTTACTGAAGTGCATTTCATTTGAGGTGGTGGTGGAGGGCAGCAGCACTGCGAGTGCCAGCAACCACATCTGTTTTACTTTGTTCAAATTGGAAAATAAGGAAAGAAAGCTCTGAGCAACCGAACAGTTTGGGGAAGCCTCAATATTGCCTTCCAATACAGTTTTGGTTGATGACTTCACACCTTCCCGTTTTCCTTCTGGTTGGTTTTTTTTTTTTTTTTTTTTTTTTTTTTTTTGATAGAAATGACCTTCTGGAATGAAAGTTGACTGGCATAAAAATATGTGCCCTGCTTTAATACCCAAAACATCTGGTTTTGCCTGGTATTTAACACCCTTATTTAAAAACAACCAAACAAAAAACCCCCAAAACAACCAACCAAACTCAAAACAACAACAAAAATTCCCAGGTTTACTTGGACTTTACAGAACAGCCTTGATAATTTGATATCTGACTTCCTTCCTAAAAATGGTGGCCAATATTTTGAGTACAGCCCTAAATGTTTGCCAGTGCAGCACTTCTTACATACCAACATCTACTTCTGCCAGCTTACCTTTTATGTTCCGGTTTCATTGGCTTGCGCAAGATAAAATCTCAACTGACAATGTGAAATTATTTTGTGATATTAACAGCCAGTGACAGCTGTAATATAAACACACAGCACTTGGTGCGGCGTTTGTCAAGAGTTAAGTTGTGCTTGATAGGATGGAAACCTACATCCTTTTCCTTGAGAAATGAAAAGCTGTTCCGACATACTACAGCAACCCGTTGAACAGCTGTATAAATGGTGCAGATCACTCTTCTATCCCTGTTCCCACCTAAATAGAAGTGCTTACATTATTAGTCTCTACACATGAAGCTATCCATGATTTTGATCCTTTGTTTAAAAACACTTGCTACCGGATCTGTAATTTTATGCCTAGATTCTTGGATTTATCGTGCTCTGCATTTTTTTCCATCCTTCAGTTGTTATAGTATCCTTTTCTATTCATCCTGCCTTTCCATTATTTCACCTGCTTTTTTTCCTGAGATCATCATCTTAATCCTATCAAGCAAATTATTTGTCTTAATTTCATGACATGGTTTATCCTATGCCTAATAGGCAGGAAGAGCTTGGTCTGTCGCTGGTGTCTGTCTCAGAGAAGCGTTCAGCTGAAGCGCTGTCCCCTCTTTCTAAAGGTTTCTTTACCCCATCGGGCTCAGCGCGACTCTGCATTTGTCTGTTATCCCGGCAAGGCATGACTTCTGTGACTTGCGTTTCCGTTCTGGTGGCTAATGTTTTCTATTACTAGCTGTTTCTTATTTATCCCTTGATAAATGGGAATCGATGTAGTTATTCGTTCACTTCTGTCTGAAGCCTCTTTCCGTGCTACAAACGAAGCTGTTTTCAGAAGCAGAGGGATGGGGACTCCAGACAGGTCCTTCAGGGTTGCTTCTTCACAGTTTGGATTGCCAAGTCTGGTTGCCTTTGTAACCGAAGATAACTGGTTCTTGAGCTACTTTCCTTGTAATATACCACCCCAAGGCTTAGTTCGGTCTGCAGCGCGCGCAGCAGGGCCGCCCGACAGGTACGCGGCGTCCCTCCGCGCTGACGGAGGGTGCTGCCTCCTGCCCCGCTCCTTGCTGCACCTCTGTCCTCCGCCAGCTCAAGTCTGGAAGCTGTATGTCTGGTTTCAGTTCTCATGCGCCAGATTAAATCAGGTGCAGTAGGTCTAATTAGTTTACATGAGAGACTGCACAATGTGGTTATCTTTTTCCTGGTCCCAGGCTGAGGAGACCACATGTGGATGTTACTGGCTTGGGCTTCAGGGCACGCCACACCGCCTCTGAATAAACAGAAATATTTACAGATGAAGTGCAGCTATTTTGATGCCTGTCAGTGTTTTATTCTGTGTCTGTCTGACAAAGACGTGCCTCACTTCTGTTAATGGAAACAGGCCGTGAAGTTATGTGAGGGATCGGTGCAGATCCCTCCAATGCAGAAAAACGGCGTTGACGGCGAGATGTGAATGCTTGGGTAGGAATAGGAGCTCTGTGGGGAAGGATCAGTAAAATATTGATTTTAATTAGTCCTACTAATTTCTTCAACAAGCACGCAAAGTTTTTAATGAAAAAGCATACAGCTTCTCAGAATACTCTTAATATAACCTGAATAGAACCAGGCTGCTCTGGTCTCTGCAAGCCTGTAATTTATTTGCAGGCTGCAGGACACATGAGCTAATGGTTTAAAAACAAACAAGGTGTTGAGTACTACAGAAGAAGTCTGAATGAAGACAAGCTTTGTAAAATCAAAAAAACTAAAGAACTTTTCCAAAGTCAATTAGTTAGAAACCGTGGCGTGTGTTTTCAAGAAATGCCATTACTGTACGCGGTGATGCTGTGGTTACTGAACGCCGCGAGAATGAAACGCGGCAGCCAGTGATGCACCGAAACCGAACTATCAAGCGAGGCCCCATTAAAACCCGGAATAAACAGCCCTCGTAGTTTTTAAGTATGGTGTTATTCGAAAGCCCTTTCTCTGTGGATGATGATGATGATAAACAGATGTGGGTCATTACTGGAGAGCTGAAGAAATAATGGTCCAGCTTTACATTTACAGTTCAGCTCAGCTATCCCAGAGAAACCAATAAGCCCTGCTGAAGCCAAAAGTGTAACTTGTAGTCCTGATAGGCAGAAAAATAGGAATGTGTTGAAGTTGGTTGGCAGGTTTAACTTTGCCCTACTCTGGTTTGGTGGTTTAGATTGTTCACATGTTACTGTTAAACATAATATCTGAAATGCATCAGCCCTCTTGCATGCAAAATTAATATATGCTTTTCGAGGGTTGATTATAATGTGACACCCCCCCCCCCCCCAAAAAAAAAAAAAAAAAAAAGTTGAAAGTAAATATGGCTCGGAGAAATTTATTTTTAAGCTCCAATGAATACTCTCCTCCTTTTCCCTCCCCTCCTCTTCTAAATTATTTTGGTCGATTCCTCAGCTATATTCACGCATTAATCAGAGAATCTAAAGAATTCATTATTGTACAAGACCATGCAGACTCTGTGATCAATGTAACGCTCCGTCAGTTTTGCTGTTGCATTACACAGACCTACCCCAGCTACTGTAAGGTATTTTTGCTAGTGTTCTTGGTACGTTGATGTCTCTGAGTTATTTTTGTGAATAGAAAAAGGGGTATTGTCATCTGAAAAATTGCACTCATTAGATTTGTTTACAGTCCACTACATTAGACAAAATGCTTTCCATCTAATAAATGACCCAAGGTAATTAGGAACTGAGAAAGCTTTATTTTTTCCGGGAAATAAAAGCTTGGCATTTTTTTAGTGTTATATCTTGAAAACAATCTGTTCTGTCTGTGTAGCCGTATTCTTCTATTTAGGTACAATTTATGTGTTGTCGTTTATTTTTCAAAGTTTGCAAATATCAAACAGTCTCCTTGAAGTATGTGGCTTCTTTTCTGACTTAGTGGAGATAAAAAGAGGCATTTATTGCCTGATATCACACATTAAAAGCCCTTGGAGGTATATTGACGGAGGTTGCTTTGCAAAATAGCTTGATAGCTCTTCCTTTGAAAGCATGGGAAGAAATAGATATTATCAAATCATTCAGTGGAATAACTGATTAATAAAGTATGTTTAAAATTTAATGGTGTCTTTGTAAAGGGAGAACCGTAACTATTTGGGAAAGGTGCATGGTAATATTGTTGCTTCTAAGGAAAGAATGAAACTATTATTTTTTTTGGGTATAATTTCTTCCCCCCCCCCCCCCCGATGTTGCTAATTCTATTTTATTTTTGTATACTGGAGCAGGTTCCTTTAGCCCCGAAGACAGACAGGACAAATTCTGTTTCCTGCAGGATGAAGTCTTACTTTAAAACGTTTTAATTCTTTGTCACTTGTCACCCATCTATCGCGTTCCGGAGATGCACGCGAGCGTACCGGGGAAGAATTAGGCAACGGCTCATCGTTCACAAGCAACGCGATGCTGCTCTGCTGCGAGTGAGCGCTGGCAGAGAGCTGACGGCTCTGAGCTGGAGTATTGCCTGGGGAGACCCGGTGCCTTCTCGCAGCTGTTAGAACAAAGATCTCATGTGCAGTATGTGCTTTTTCCGACCTTGCGGGGCTTGGGGACGCGGGGCTTAGGCTGGCAGTTGTGGGGCGGTGGCTGGGGATCTTCCAGGCTGCTGCAGAGCTCGCGTTCCCGAGGGGCACGGCGCTTGGAGGCTCCTGGGCGTAGCCCGGGGCGGGTGGGTACAGCCTGTGTGGTTTAGGCGTTGACCGGTGCCGACGGCTGCCGCTTGCCTTGGAGCGCAAACCGCGCGCTTCTGCGAGACACGTTTGGCGGGAGGTGCGGTCCTTGACTGAGCCATTTAGCAGGGACTGTTGTCTTGGTGGGAGGGCGATCTTCTTCCTTTTACCCCTTATCTATTTGAAATTCCTTGTCTATGTTTTCTTTATCTATGGTTTTTTCATTTTCCTTTATCTTCTTAGCCCCAAGGGAAGTTGGGACGTAAAGGTAGCTCTTATGTATTGAGGTGGGTTTTTTTTTCCCCTCCATTCAACATTACCGTAATTTTTTTTTTACCATAATTTCTTTCTGCTGAAGCCAATGACAAAGTCCATGGAGTCACTCCCATGCTGGGCACCTTTCATGTGTGCCCCACTGCCCACTTTTTCTAAGTAAGGGGAAAAAAACCCCCCACAATCCATGTTTCTCCTCGAAATGTTTTACTGCCCATTTTTGTTCTGGTTTATTTCTTTTAATGTTCCTGCTTTAAACCTTTATTGGCTGAGCAGTATGACCTTAGTTTTCCAGTGAACTTAAACGATGTGATCCCATTAGATTTTTGTGACAGTAATTTGAATTTTTATTTTACAGTGTAGATAATCTAAATGTTAAAGGTGTTTTTTTTTAAGTAGGAATTTAGAAGTCATCAAACTGAAGCTTTCTTCTTAATAAGAAGGTCTGCCCAAGCGCAAAAACAGATAAATATATAAATGTGAGAAGTCTGAAGTCTAATATAGAGGATGTCAAAGTGATTAAAGTAATCTTGGAAGTTATTAGCAAAATCATGGTTACAAATAAGATACTTTAATACTAATTTGACCTACTTAAGTCTTGCATTAAAAAAAACTACAAAGGCAAAAAATATTTTTGCCTATACGGTGTGGCTGTTACCTTCGGCTTCAAACTTTTCTTTTTCACCAAAGCTGTATCATAAAGAAACAAGGCAAATCAGATCATCACTCCCTGTTTTTCTGTTTTTTTGCAAAGCATAGAGGATAGACACCCTCTTCTGTTGGTATCAGAAACTGTTGGGTGTATTTGGTGCAGCAAAGCAAGCTTTTAAATTGTCGTAGAATGCTGAAAAACATTACAAATTCTGTTCTCATGGTTAGTGTGAAAACTGTTGTCCCTCTGTTGGTTTCATCTGGTCCATAACATTGGAATTGTTGCCTCCAAGAGTGTTTTTCCCTGTTTCTGCTCACGTTTTCCTTTTAAATTCATGATTATGAAAGGTCCTGGAGACATGCGTGAAGTACACCACTTGGCGAAAACAGAGGGAAACAAAAAAGCAAAAGTCTTGACCAAACAAAAGTCTTAGGGATTTTACATGGATGTGTAGGCAAAGGAATGTGGGCATGTGACTGGGGGGAAAAAACCAAATAATGGTATCTCATATGTTGCTGCAGCCCTTCTGTAGTCTGCGCTCGGTTAAAACTTCACCCTGCTCGTTGGCAGGGAGTGGTTCTAGAGAATAGCCGCTCACAGACACACCGCCCAAAACCCAGTTGCTCCCCGGAGTGGAAGTGCAGTGCTGCCCGACGTGCCCGGCCCTTCCCTGCCCACGGCTAGAGAGGCGGCTGGGGAGCGTGCAGAGCTGGCTTCTCAGGGCGGGGAGAGGGAGGGGTCGCGGGAGCTGAAGCAATGTTGCCAGCTTTGTCAGCAGCTGGATTGTACTAATCTGCCCGTATCCTATTTTAAAATCCAAAATACTTACCTCCTCGATGGAGTGCAATGTTACACATAAATATGAAACTTTTCTTAGCGTTTGCAACAAAATTGTAATTTCCTGAGATGCTGGGATACTACGAACTAGAGCTTTCTTGCTATGGAAATGCAGTGGCGTTTCCCTCTGCAGGGGCTGGGGCAGGTGACCGAATAAAGGCCACTTAACGTTTTGGGGAGTGGGGCTTAAGTATCTTTGTAAATGGGTAATAACTATTTTGGTTATTTTTAGTATAAAAATAATTTGGCTGGGTTTTCATCGAGAGCGTGAAGTTTCATGAAGTTATTGAACGGAGTATTTCACCAGAGGGAATTAGGTCCTTCCTTGACTACGCGATGTGCTCTGGCCACTGCATTAATATGAAACCGTGGCAGGTAAGCTACACGCTGTCGGAGCTACTCCCATTATCCCCCTAACAGTGGCGCATAATGGCACTCTCCCTTTATATCAGGATTCAAAATGCTGAATAAGCTGTGAGAGAAGAGCTCAAATAGAATTACTTTTGATTCAGGAGAAAAGGAGGAGGATACCCGGAAAATGAAGTGAGAAGGACGATACCTATCATTACAAGTGCAATTGAATTTGTAGCAGTATGGGTTGATGCTAGATTTTTTTCCCCCTAGTATCTGTCAGAGAAAGAAACTGGGAAGTGCTAAGTGCTGTACCAAAGATGCCTGGCAAATCAACAGCAGCTAGCAGCCTTACTGGTTATAAAAGTGCGTTAGCCACAGCAGCTTTAATTCTTAGTAGTCTGTCCTTGCGCGTCCAACCTAATTTCTGAAGTGAAAGATAGGGAAATGCTTCAGGGAAATTGTTATGTTCTCAGTACCGCCGCTACAGCTCCAGAGGACCTAAAGCCTTTGGAAAAAAACCTGTCCCCTTCAGAAGGGACAGATGCCGGGAAAGGCGCTCTGCTCTTCAGAGGTCTCCTCTTGAGCAGCAGCGGGGGAGCGGAGCTCGCTCTCGTAGCCTCGGATTTGGCTGCGTTTTCAGACCTCTGCGTTCCAGGCTGCGGTGCACTCGGGGATCTTTTTGTGCCTCTGGACTTTGTCCTCTGTTTAATTTTTATTGTGATAATATTGAGTAAACTGCAGTGCTTCTCCTGTGCTTCAGCTGCCACTCGGAGAACTCACTTAAAATTGCTTGGAAATGGGTATTGTGGTGCCACGGCAAGCAGCAATGGAAAGAGAGACTTTGGCACAGTAGCAAGATGTTGAGGATGCTCAGGGCTGCGTGGGGAGCAGGGGTACCCCTGCCCGGGGGTGTTTTGGGGTCCAGTCTGTGCCATCATCTGAGGCTCATGTAGTGACCCAGAAGTGTATTATGGAATAATCTTTTATTCCAAACTCTGGGTTGCCACCTAGAACCAAAGATATTAATAGTGGAGGGGAATAATAAAACTGTTTTATTTATATTATTGGGGGGAAAAAAGCCCCTTAGCAGGATATTTAGCTGCAGGTAAAGGTCAGAAGAAGTCCATTTTCTGAGTCTTTTTTCCTTTGTGTCTGTAATTACATCTACCTTACCTCTAAAGGAGTTCATCAAGCTTAGTGGCATTGAAGTGTTACATGAAAGAGCACAGATTATTGGAAAGGCTCATTTAGTAAAGGAAGAACTGTCTTCCAATTAATTTTGCTTCCCCTTCTCTCCAAAGCCAGCCAAAAAGTGCGTATATGCCCTATATATATACATTATACATATATTTGTATACATATATGCACATTATATCTATACGTTCCAAAATGTCTGTATGTAAGGTATATTTTGGCCTAAAATTGTCTTTGTGCTTTTTTTAACGTTTGTACAAATTTCATCGCTACTACGTGTTGGTGGTTTTGAGGAAACAAATTGTAAGTGAAGAGCCAGGCCACTAAGGCGAACATTAATGTCGTCGTCTTGTAACTGTTGACATAGACCTCGGCGCCGGCTATCACGAACATGCCGGGATGGCTAAAACCTTGAAAGTCTCACGGGCGTTTGCCCACCCTGGTTAATGCCCAAGGCTGTAGGCAGGGTTGAGCGCACGCCAGCCATGCAGAGTAGCTTTGCAAACGGCAAGGAGTGCCACCCCCCACGCCACGAAGCCTCTGGACCATGACCTGCGTGGGCAACACCAGTGGGATACTGGTGGGAAAACCCAGTGCTGTGGTAGCGGCATATGGAGCTGCTGAGTGTGTTTGGGCAGGAAGGCCAGGGTGGTCTTGAAGCAGTCCCTCACCGTGACTGAACCCACCTAGATCTCTGCAGGGACTTGCTGAGGAACGGTACCCAGCAATGAAACAACCCAGATACGCCAGGAGCTGAAAGCTCCTGAAAATAGCTGTGTGTGTGTTAGCCCTGCAGCTCTTGATGAATATCCTCAAATCTGGAAACTAAAGCTGAGAACGGACTAAAAAATTACCTGTTGTATATAGAGACATAAGCAGATACCCAAAGACAAGGAACAGATGCTGCAAATTTCATCATTTTTCCCACATACACATTGGCTAAAGTGCTAACATTTTTGAAATAGATGCAAGCATCTATCCCCAGACAATGAGTTGATTTAACGATTTTGTTGCTGAAATGTCTCAAGTTTACAGCGTGAGGTAATTACGTTTGAGTCTCGAGGGAAGTGGATTTATAGTAGCGTAGGAAACATAGGAAAGATTTAATTTGATTATCAGGCAGAAGATCAAAAGACTTTTATTAACACAGAAGAAAGTTGTTGGCTGCTTGGCAATGCCTTAGACTAGAAAACTGGGAGAAATGGAAGTCTTAGACCAAAAGACAAATTCTGAAAATGCCTATTAATAATACATTTTAAATTATTATTTTCCAATATTTCCTAAAATATTCTTGCAAGTTCTAGAGATCCATAAAACACATATGTGAAGAAATTTGAGCAATGCGTTGAGTTACTGGTTAAATTATTTTTCCATTTTGAAAGTGTATAGGCACATGCAGGACTCTGTCAGTGGGAACAAGAAGAGGGCAAGAGGTCCAAGTAATTTAGCATCCTAAAATTGGAGGAGATGCATTGTCTAGCCTGTGCGCTAGTTTCCTGCGAGATTGCCCTGTTCCTAGATAATTCCAGATAGATGGCTATCTTCTCGAAGGTAGAAATCTAATAGAAGTGATCATTCCATAACCTTTGAGTAACCTTTTCCAGGGTACGTCTATTCTAACAGCTGCAAAGGGGATTCCTGTTATCCAGCACGCTTTTTTTTGCTGCAGGGATGCAGCTGCTATTTTCTGGCATTCTGTGAATTAAAAAATTGTAAACGTTTGGATATTCTCGTTCTCACTCGTGTCTTACACACTTGGTGTGCCATTGTCTCGTATTCATTGTTGGCGGTGACAAAGTTGCCATGGGAATATCGATTTGATAAATTTAGCACTTTGGTGATAGGAGTATCTGGATGTTAACGTTTCTGTTCTCCGCTCACACTATGAAATGTAAATGTCTACAGTATTTAATTCAAGTTATCAGTTTAAAAATGTGATAGCTGTTGTTACAGCTCACCACTGTTTTTCTCTGGCTAGGAAATGTTTCGAAGAAGTTAATTGATTAAATATTTTACAGTCTGATCACTTGGCATCGGTTAAATATGCCAGAGATTTTTGGGATGTGTGTCTTCGATGAAAACATTAAGGTTTTTCTCCACATCATCTGAAGCCTAACTGCTGTTTTAACGTAGCTTGAGACTTTACGTTTACAACAGCTCTACTTTCATCGTAAATTGCTTTCCCAAAAACACTTCATGTCTTTCAGTTTTTCACATTGTGCCAGTCCTTGTTTTTCTTTCTGGATTTAATGACAAGCCTCATTTATAGACGGTATTTAAAAAATGGCAGCATCTGTCTTCTCCCAGACTTGCAGAGTGCTTGTGCTGGCAGCGTTTTGAGTTCTCTGAGAGCAGTCACTTGTTTAGGTGGCTGAGGGCTGCTGGAGCACCGTGGCAATCGGTACTTTACTCCTCTTTTTCCGTGTAATGCTAAAGATCTTTAAAATTCGTGATGTAAAAAGAGAAAATAATGACTTTGAAGATGAGAGAGCAAAAAATCTCAGACCTTAAAAGAGAATAATGATAAACTGTGACATGGTCTGTTACACAGAGAGCTCTTGTGAAAGGGCACGAAAAAAGGGGAATATTAAATTCTTGACCCTGTTTGGAAACACAGTCTCTTTTGATGAACAGGTGAAATCTAGGGAAACATTCAGGGAACAGAGATGTTTTGTTCCCTTGTACTATTTCTTAAACCTATACTGGCATTTTTGATAGAGAGAACTATTTTGTTTTCTTGAGCCCAAATCTTCCTTTTAAAATAATTGATAATTTGTTGAAATCAAATTGCGTATTAAAAAAATAAAATAAAATCAGGGAGCATTTTTTCTGCTGAGGACTAAAGAAATCTTTCAGGGACCTTTGGCGAGTCATACATTAACAAACTCATTAGTGGCATCTGGTAACGAGGAGAAAAAGCCCCTCGGCTACAGGGAATATCGGGCAGGACGCAGAGGCATGGCCAGCCCAGGGTCCAGCACCGCTGCTTGAAAGCAACACTGCCAACCCTGTTCTCTTCCTCGGGGCAGCCCCGAAAGCTGGCTGTGCTCATGTAATGTTCTTCGGCTTTCGCTCTAATCTGGAGCAAGGTGGCGTGCACAAACCTTTGGGAGTAGTTTCCCACTCCGATCCACAAATACAATGTCTTTCCGCTGACGTGGCTTGCTCGGAAGGCTTCAGCCACAGGATCTCGAGCGTAAAACCTCAGTGGGGCAGGCTGTCATTCAGCTGTGACCAGTGCTGAGGCTAAAATACTTTAATTAAAGGCTACTCCAGACTAAGCTGCCAGTAGTATTCATTACTGCAAGATTAAAGCTTGTTTATTAGGTTGTTACTGAGGGAATTTAGCCGACTGATTGGGAGCAATTCAGAACTGAAAGGATTGAAATAACTGTGTTGTACAAAGAATGTAAACCATTTACTGGTAATATCAAAAAACGTATGGATTGACATAATAAGATCATGCTAATTTAGCTAAGCGTGGACAGCAAAGATCTGTTGCAAAACTGAACCTTTTAATCTGATGTGGTCTAACAGCCCCTGGGGAGAGACGGCTGTTGTATCTGAGGTCAGCTGTGGCCTCAAAGCTCCAAAATCTCACCAGCTCTTCTGGTGCGTGGGGGATTGTTTCGGGATTGGCTGCGGTGTGCACCTTTCGAGCTGGTTCCTTTCCACTGAAGCCTTTTGGTTGGGCTTGGTGGAGGATGATTTGGAGCCCAGCAAGGTGCTGAAGCGAATGCCAAACCTGCAGACCACGCGTGCCGGCTGGGGGCCCGAGCTGGCTCGGCGGGGGTGTGGGAGATGCTCTTCCTCAGATGGAGGGTGCCGTAAGACATGAGGGAGAGGCCAGGAGTATCAGATCTGGGCTGGGTGCCAGTGCCACTCTGGCCAGAAGAACGACTTCAATTGGCCTGTTATTTGGTCTGCTCTCTGTTCCTGTTTCTCGCCTCTGCCATCTGAGGATACAGAAAATTAGAAACCAGCCCACCATTTTTCTTAAAATCGTTCTTCCCTAGTCTTTAGAGAGGCCTCGTGTGGTCCACCTGCAGGTGATCTGTAATTAAAATGTCATATTCCACACATTTTTGAAGTTGTTTGGCTGTGCTGCCAGGAGGGAAGGAGGTGGGGCCGTGGTTGGGGATGAGGGGCTGTGTTGCGTGAAGGGCTGTTTTCCAGCTGAGCCGAGGTCGTCGGGGTATTTGTTACCCCCACTGATGCAGGGATGCTGTGTGCTTACAAAGAGTTCTGCAAAGCCTTTGTTTGTTCTGACTGAATCGTGCCAACTTTGGTTAGCGGGCCTCCTGATAGGCTTTAGGAAGATAAAATGAAAAAAACCTACCCCAAGAAGTAAATTTTCTTTTTGCGGCTCATGGTGATTAATGCGAGTGGCTTTTCACAATCCATTTCCAATTAATTTTAGCAAGGGGAGCTTTGCAGGCCTTGTATGTGAACTAAACTTCATATTAAAAGATTATTTAAGGGATTGGAGGCTAAGGATTGAACGCAGAGCTTAAGCTCCAGACTAGCCATCATGTGAGTCACCAGAAACCACGCTTCTTCCTCAGCATGAGTCACCCTAATGACACCCTTGGAGCGCGCGGAGCTTGGCGCCTAATCCCCTCTGCCACCAAACCCCCTCCTCCTCTTTAAACCTCCCGAAAGGTCTGCCTGGCCTCTGGCTGCTCTGAGGGTTTCCGACAGCCTTAGCCATACCTGGAAGAAGACAAGGAGAGGTCACAGCATGGAACGTGTGTCCCGCTCCCAGGCGATGTAGCTAGAGGAGAAATAAATGCGTATTTCAGGTTTTTTTTTTAATTTCAGAGTTGGAACTGGATGAACAGCTGTCACGCTGCAACCCACACCGGTCCCCTAAAATCAGAGATACCTTTTGCCTTTTTAAGAGAGGAAGAAGAAATATTTTGATCCCTCTTTTTTCAAGCTCCTTTCAATACCTATGGCACAACTTGATACCATCCTGAGCTTAGTAAGGAAAATAAAACTGTTACTGGTTATGAGGATGCTGTTATTTGAATGCTTGACTTGCAAACTTACCCTTGCTGTCGCAGAGCTATTATTTTCTCTCTTCCCTGAGATATCATGTCCTGTACAAATACTGTTGACATTGAAGAAAAAGAAACCTTTTTTAAAATTGCGTTTTGATTAATTATATCATAGGGAACCCCATGCACGCCAGGGTTTAAAAGAACGGGAGTTAAGAGGCAGAGCTCTAGAAGCTTAACAGAGAAGCAGGAAAAGGACGAACACGTCGATCGGCACGACCTGCTGTAGTTTGCTGCTGCTAACGGCCAGGATCCAGTGTAACTCTGAAAGAGCTGGTCTGTGCTCCCGCTCTCGTTTGCAGGATGCGCTGGCGGCCGCAGACGTGACGCCGAGCACTGGCTGCTGCCCGTCCTGGCCGCGGGCGGCTGTCGGCGTGGCGCTGACCGTGATCCAGCAAGCGACGACAGAAAGGGAAGAGCAGAAAACGTTGGCTTCTGAGGGTGTGCGTGGGCAGACGAAACCCTTGGGGTGGAGAGGATTTGGTCCGAGAAGATATTTCGGGTGGTTGCTTTTTTTTCTTTAGCCGAAGCGTAGCTTGATTTCTGATGCCTTCGATGGCTTAGCCTCGCCTCTCTAGCTCCTTACCACTAGTACGTGGTGATGGATGCTTCTTCCTTCCTGCATTATCCGTGCCACATTTGAGATTCTCTTATGCTTAGCGATGACAATAGGATAAAAAGCGGGAAAACTTTATTAGCAGTGTAGAAGTTATATTTGTCTGAGGAAAAATGAATGCTGTTATTTGTTCCAAAGCAGCTGATACCAATTTATTTTCAAGATTTGTGAGAGACAGGAGGAGAACAGGTTGTACTTTCATGGTATGCAGATACAGCTCAGTTGGAGAGAAAGCACACTTACAGCTGCTGGCTGTAAAGGTTTACAGTTGATTTGTTATGATCCGTTCACTGAGCAGAAGGAAAAACTGTTAAGTTCAACATGAAATATAGTATATGTGCTTTTGATGCAAATAAAAAGCAGGAGCTATTGATCATTACTAAAAAAACCACCCGTATTTTCCATTTGGGTTGAATCTTGAAGCGCTTTGCAGCGGGGCAGCGCTCCCAGACGATACCGGAGCACTGCGCTGCGTAAACAGGAAATTCGGGTATTGCAGATGCACGCGGTATCTGTTGTTACTCAAAGTCTACTCTGGTCAAGCGAAGAGTGAAAAAATAAAGGGATGCCTCCTGTATAATGTAGGGTATCTGTGATAGCAAGAGAAACCAGGTCTTGCAGAGGTTGGGCAATAGCAAGTCAGGTGGTGGAGCGGCGGCCAGCAAGTGGGAAACTCTCTCCAGGGAATTTCTAGCTCTTCCCAGATAATCCTGCGGGAGAATCTCTCTTTGTAAAGGATGTAAATTCAGACGTCGGTAGCAAGAAGAAAGGGAATGCGAAAAGGAAATTATTCTAACTTCTGACGTTAGTGATTTTAACAGTCAAAGTGGCCTCTTCCTAAGTCTCGCTTTGTATGTTATTACTGAATATTATTCTGTTGAAAGTCAAAGGGAGGCTGCTTGTTTTAGCAAAGACAGCCCTGATCAGATGGAGAAAATAAAGATACAGACAAAGGGTAACTATACTGAAATGTATAGTACCTCCAGGGGAAAAGCTGGTTTCACAAAACTTTGATTGTCAGCCAGCTAATAGCTTAGTTGCTCTGTGGGCCTATGAGTGGATGAGTTTAGGCTGAGACTGTCAATCCTGACTCTGCCTTGTTAGGAGAGACAAAAAATGCATATGCTGATCCAAATTCACCAGCTGATCCCGAGAACTGTATGGCAGGGCTTCCACATATGGTGGGCCTATATGGCAGCTTTATAGAATCACAGAACGGTTTGGGTTGGAAGAGACCTTTAAAGATCATTTAGTCCAACCCCCCTGCTATGGGCGTTTCTTTCTGTGGGTCAGACCTCTTACCTGGCGTTTCAGAGTTTCCCTGCTTGAGAGGAGGGCTGGAAATTTGTCAGTAAAAGATCTCCACGATTTCTCCAGTTTCTTTTACCTTGAAAGGCGGAGAAAGATTTGAGTCGCAGGTTTCAGAGTCAGAAATTGGAGGCTCGATTGCTTGGAGTGCTTCTGCAGCTCCTTTCTGTGGCACTAATTCTTGCAAAAAAAAGCGTCTCGTCCGATTCCGTACCCTATTTGTAACTTTTGATTATTCATTCTGGCAGCACGTGAGTTTTTCTGTGAAATTACTGGAAAAGTATTAATAAAGGCAGATTTGAGAATGAATTGGCTGGAAAAATTGTATGTATGGATTTGGCTTTTACAGCTGCCTTTTATAAAGTGTTCACCTGGATGTGCAACAAACAAAACCCATTTAATCTCCCCTTCTTTATTCTACTTTTCATCAAATAGAGTTTTCAGCAGTTTTTCTACTCAGTAGTAATTTCATTTAGAGTGCACGAAATCGGGGCAAAGACTGCGCCTTTGCCCCTCCAGCCGTCTCTCTTCTCCCCCTAAATACCTCTTGCATATAAGCATCATGATGCAAACCCAGTGCGTGCAAGTTCTAATCTCTCGCGACGTGTGGACCGGCAAGCCATGAAACAGAGATGCTGTGTGACTGAGGAATGGGTTTGTAGGTTAGAAGGACCAGAGAAAAGGATTACGTTAACAGGACATAATGGAAAAAGAGAGCGAAAAAGTTGCATGGCTATTTCTGCGCTAGCATTGTATGACTTTTTAGGTACGTGGTAAGATTGTTTTTATTTTTTAGTTTTTTTTAAAATACGTTATGTTACCCCAGTAGCACCATGTATCGCAAACGTGACCTGTTGGAATATATTTGCTAATAAATATAAATATTACCCCATAATTGCAATCTCTGTTAAGTCTATTAACTCTCGACAAACTTATCCTTAAACATTAGATGATCTTGGAGGGGTTTTGCCTGTTGAAAAGTATCCTGCGGGAGAGCAGTGCAAGCTACCGCTATTTGGTAAAATCAGAGTGGACCACAGAAAAAGTCAGAATGATACCTTGGCTCCTCGCACATAGTTGTTCGTTTAATTTGATTTCCGTAATATCTAAAGAAGACTCCTCTGTCACCCGGGGTGTCATGGGGTGTTTAAGTTGATATAGCATTAGCTTATATTAACTTATATTAATAAGCTAATATTAATTAACCTTATATTAACGCATTGAGGCTGTACCAGTGCACCCAAGCTGGCACTGTATGCCATTACAAACACATTTGCCAACAGTCACGGCTTTTCTTTAGGGGTGTGGTTCCTGAGTAGGTTCAGCTGCTCTTTGGGGAGGAGACCTAAGCTGTATCGTGGCCCTGATGGTGTTGCTGTTTGACATATTTTGTCAACTGAATTCAAAGATTTATTTTTTTAGGCAGTGTCACAGCGTGCATTCTTCTGTTGTACTCCTCCTTGTGAAAATCAGTCACGGGGAGCATGGCAGGGGAAATACCAGCACGAGCAGGGCGTTCCTTGAGTAGCAGCTTGTCCCCATACCCACCAGCAGTGCTTTGCTCCGTTCCTGCCTGTGTTTGCACGAGTCCGTGTATTATTTTGGATCTGTTGTGTGGCACAGAATGAGAGCTCTTCCATAAGAATGAATGTTTATGCTTTTTATATGCCTCAGAATCTCTTGTTTATAACTTTTTAGTATGGTAATTGTAGTACGATACTTTAAAAAACTATACGTTACAATCCAACAATACATTATAGAAGTATTAATAGTTTATGCATTGCCTGGGGGTGAAAGTTTTGCAATGGATATTTATAACTATATATCTATCACACGTATGTATAATATATATATATGTTTATATCAGTTGAAGAACGGAGGCTTCCTTCTTGTTGCAGTCAAGATGTATGCTGTAGTCAGTGCTGTAGTCAGTATTTGCTGTGGTCCTGATGAACTCCAAGAGCAAGAGGTGCAACAAACGTCTGGCGGCGTGCTTCCGCGAGAGGCTCTTTACGGACTTGTAGGATCCCGCTCAGGCCACCGGCAAGCCCGTGGTGTTGTCGGTGGCCTGCGGGGAGTACCTGGACTGGAAGGAGGCTGCCTAGCAGGGGTGGTGCTTCAAGCCTTGCAGCTGCCTGAGGAGCTTTTCGCACCTAAGATCTTCTTAGAGAGTCGAGAGAGCGCTGGAGACCCTGGCACGGAGCCACCAGCCAGCCTTTGGGCCTGAGGCTCAGCAAGGCTTTGGGTCTAGGCCTCTGTGCTAAGGAGGAGCAATATCACGGCAATTAAGCTAGACTCTTCAGTGAGGTTTGCGGCTGCTGTGATCTCTCGCCAGATAGCTCGCTTCCGAAAATACAGTGGACGGCTGTGTGTTTCTTGTTGTGGGCAGCGGGCACGGCGGATGCACCCCTAAATAACTGATGCCCGTGCTTAGCTGTCGTCCCACTCCGGTGTTTTTCCTAATCTTCGCTGGGTCATTTTTCTTGCGCAACAGTGACACTGCTCGCTTGCTGTTTTAGTCGTTACGGTCAATGGCTGGTGCTGACGGCGATTTGAACAAAAAATGAACTCGAAGGCCTTTGATTTAATTGTGTTCTGAGGTACGGTACTCTGTCAGTGAAGCGGATGCCCTTGTTCTTAGACAAACGCTGATTTAATCTCAATTTTAAAGCAGCCATTCAGCTCTGCAGTTTCTGATTCTGTTTATGAGCAATAGGTTTGCGTTTACGTATTTTGGTTTCAGCAAACTCCTTTTCGAGGTTGTCAGACTTACTTGCCTCAGTTGGTGTGGATTGACGATCTCGTTGACTTCATTAGGGCCACTCGGTGGTGTACATTTAAGGATATGAGAGCCCTTTCCAGCAGTACGGCCTCAATATCTTTATGGATCCTTAAATTGCAACGTAGTGAAGGCAAAACCAGTAACAGCAAAACTACTCCTAGTGTAATACTCAAAAGGTTATACAGCTTTAAAAAAAAAAAGTGAAAACTTTGGTTCCTGTTAGACCTTATAGGATAAAAAAAAAAGCCCCAAACCTAAAACCTCCCATATCTGGGAACTACGTCAAAATGATGGTGAAATTAAACTGGCAAAGGGAAGGTAAAGGCTGTAGCCAAATCACCGCTTGTTTACTCAGCTCCAGGGGAGGTTTAGATTGGATATTAGGAAAAATTTCTTCACTGAGAGGGTGGTCAGGCATTGGAACAGGCTGCCCAGGGAGCTGGTGGAGTCGCCATCCCTGGAAGTGTTCAAGAAACGTGTGGATGTGGCGCTTCAGGACATGGTCTAGGGGACATGGTGGCACTGGATTAATGGTTGGACTTGATGATCTTGAAGGTCCTTTCCAACCTTAGTGATTCTGTAATTCTGTGATCTCCTCTGTTGAGTCTCACCTTATGCTTTGTGTGATGATATAGGATACAGCTGGATATCAGTAAACGCTGCATATTGCTTATTCTACTCTAGTTTCAAAATCTGTTATTTAAAGAACTCAAGAGAATACATGGCTGTTGAATGGAAGGTGATTGTTCAATGATAGGATTTGAAAATGGATTTAAAATTCCTAACAAAAATTAACATATATGCTCTATATTCATTGTTTTCTACACTGGTTGTGAGGACATGCTCCTGCAAAGCTGTGTGAGGACCTTATTATATATGTTAGGGGTTAAATAACTTTTTTATTATTTTTAATTTAGCTTCTGTTTGAACTTAAGCACTTTCACCTACCCGCTCTTGGGGGGATGAAATATATTTACCATAATTCAACTGTAGCTTAATTTCCTTAGATCCTTAGATACACAGTAAGCCAATGGTCTCTGGAGAATGTGCTTCTGTAAGAGGCTTAGGAACAGAGCAAAGCATTAAATAATTATACAACTTCCAGATATTTATGACTGCAGTGAGATCACCTGACATTTGGGACTTTTTTTTTTTAAATCTGAAATGGAATTAATCCAGGGTCTTTGGTGGTTCTTAATGTTTAAAGCATTCTGTGCTTTTTAAAAATGTCTATTCTCTTTTCTCCCCTTGTAGTAAAAACTTGTATAGAGCTCTACCAAATAAAAGCCGTTAGTAAAGTACCCTAAATAACACTGATCATGCAACAATTATGTTTTTAGAAATATGCAAATTGAGGTAAGAATTTGATTTCTGTTAGTGTTTTTACTAACTTAGAGCTAGACTGAACAGCCGTTCCTGTCGGGACTTCTTTCAAGGTATGAGATTCAGTGTTGTAAAATTAACACGTCATCATAGAAATTTAAAGGCAGGAAACCTAAAACTCTGCTGCTGGTCAGGAGCCTGTGACGGAACTGATTGGAGTTTTTGATAATTAATATTATCACTCAGTTGTTATGATTGCATTTTTGATTATTGAAAGAGCCCCTCGCTCTCACTTCTTTTTAGCTTGCCAGGCTCTCACGTGTCTGAGTCCTGGGGGCTCCCGGCCGCCCCCGGCCGCGCGGCGTTGCCCGGTGGTACCCGTGCTTGGAGGCCTGCGGCGGGAACGGCCTGTAACCGCGCCGGGGGCT
>NW_010541265.1:9276-40268 GCF_000687285.1 Phaethon lepturus | reverse complement strand
TGCCGCTGCTGCTGGGAATTTCCTCCGAGTGGCTTTTCCTGGGATAGTCTTACCAGATCCTCCTGCCTTGCGTCTGACTGGGTGGGACTGAAAATCTCCACCTCCGCTAAAACAGTAAAAGAAAGAGACAGACTGAAGAAGTCAGAGCGTCCCCTCTTTTCTGCCCCCTCCCCCAATTAAAACAAACCTCCAGCCCAAACTGAGCCCCTGCCAATGTTAAACACAAAGGCTGCCTCCCGGGCACAGGGGAACACTGAGCTCTTTAACTGTTTCCTCGCTGAAATTGAGCTGAACTACTTCGCTGGACTCATCTGTAACAGCCCTTGGGAATCCACTGCTGCAGCTGCCTGCTAATAGCGCATAAAGTTCTCAGAAAGGTTGTGTATCTGAGCGAACCATGAACCATGAGACATGAGCAAGGCAGGGGAAAAAAATCTCATGATGAAATATACAGCTTTTACTTTGCGTTTTCTCCGGGTTTGGCCAGGATTGTAATATGTTTCCAAGACAATCAGTAAAATTCCATGTGTAAGGGTTTCAAAAATGCTGGCTCCGTAAACAGTGAGTGTTCCTGGGTGAAAATTTCTGTGGTCCATCCAGGACACACCTTGCTAATTGCTCTGAGTTTTCAAGACCAAAAATGCATTTACACAGATCATAAAAGTGTAGTGTTTTCTGGCATTCCTATGTTTCCTGTTTTTCTGTCAAGGTAGTGGTATAAAAAACCTTATGCAGAAAAAGTGGGAAGTTCTCTTATAGCTAATAATATTTTCTCATGATGAAAAAATACCAGTGTATCAGAGGGATCAACTTGTAGTGGAAACAGCTTCAAAATCCTGTCATGCTAGCAAGTTCAAGAAGTATTGGGTCCCTTGTAGAATCACTTCAGGATCCTTATTTCATGGCAAGTTTCCGCCTGGCCCGTACCACAGAAATTATTTTCTAAACTTATATGCACTTGTTTTGAATACCAAAAGGCAGTCTTCCTAAATATGATGTAAAAATATGTGGTCCTAAAAGAATAAAAACAGACTGAAAAGAACAATAGAAAATGTGATGCTGGTGGCCTGCAGAATTAAAATATCAGGCACTAAATCATGTAAAAAATTGTTTTGAACTTCATGAGTTTTGCATAGTTAAAAGAATGTTTCTGTAGACATTACTTTAAATCATCTGATAAATCTTGAACAGGAAAAACCAGTGTCTGGATTGACTGGAATAGCACTACTTTATTTCTTCTAGAAAGTCATCTCATTTAAATGATGCGTCAAAACACAAGATCTTTGAAGGAACAGAAGTGTTCAGGCTGAGAATCACAAGAAGCCTACTGTTTGCAGATCAGGTAGAAAAGTTTAATTCAAAATCTCAGGTTGCCCTGAAGTTGAATAAATGCTGATACGCCAATTAAATTGTCCATATATTAGTAAAAGTTATTTTAAATTCTTTACGTATCATAGATATGTCATAGATGCATAGTATTAATGATTTGCTTTGTCAAGAATCATCTGTATGATAACTGCTTGGAAAGGCACTTGAAGACCTAGAAAGGGTGTACTTAAAGATCATGTCTACTTTATGGAGTGCTTTATCAAATGCAATTCTTAAATGTCTAAACATTCTTAACTCCCTATTCCTTTCCTAGGATCATTCAACCTTTATATCTAAGCAACTAGAGTTGTAAATTTATATTTCTGATCTCATTCAAACATTAAAATTCCTAATTCCATTCATTTGGAAGGTTTACTTCATATATTCAGACACTGCCGTGCATAACCATATTTACTATTAAATGAAATAATCAAATTTACTAATGCTGTTAAAGATCTATTTCAAAATACGAAAAAAGAGAGCTCTTTGTTACCATTGTGAATGCTTCTATTATTGCCAACCCACATAAGTAGTATTAATTATTAGAAATTACTGAATTACTCAGTTCTGTGTTCTTTGTTATTATTTTTGTTGCTTATTTATTAATTGGATATTTGTTCTGTCTTTAATCTTTAGGTGCTTAAACCTGAGTTTAATTCTTGTCTTAAACTAAGTTAAATTCAAAAATTATATTTAATTGTTCCTGCTAGATTTTTTTTACTGTGTTCAGGAAAGTAACATGGAAAAAGAAGTTATCATATATGAATTATCCAAAAACTGCAGTTGCAAATGCAGTTGACCTCAGCTACTAAGAAAAGTGATAAAATACAGTTCTTTACACCAAGATATTTTCAGCTATTAGAGACACTTGCACCATCACTGTAGGACTGCTATCCTGTGCGTGCATTCTTTTATGGAAGAGCTCTTGACTGAGGACTCTCTCTTTCTGATTCAGGGCAGTGAAAGTGTTTCCTCTGACCTCTTCTGGTTTTTGTCTTGAACAAAATACTTAGCTTGTCTTGCACAACTTTAAAGATTCAGAGTAAGGGTAACCTATTAGTCTCGTTACAAAATAACCCATTATACTTCAGTTTTAAGGATCCTGGGTTTTGCAGCTGGAGTCATGCTTCAAGAAGACACTCAACATTTTGTAAAGCTATTAATTTTCCTGAAGCCTTCAGGTATTAGAAAGGAATACTTTATTGCAAGTGTTACTAGCCTAATGAAACTAAAGCTGCAATGTCTTTCATACAACTACCTCAGAGGCAACACAAAAGGATCTTTAGTTATGTTTGGCGGAGTTAATTTTATTTGATTGAAATGAATGCTTAGGGAATGTATTGCCTGTTAAGCCACTTATCTCCTCAGATTTGGTATGAAATAGGAACATATATTCAGCAGCTCATGGAGTCCTAAATTGCGTTCCTGAGATTCAAAAGACCCAAATCAAAACCAGATATTGTCCATAATTGGCATTTTGATAAGCAGTCAGTTGATGTGTTTATAATCTGTAGCATTTTTGGAAAATCAGAAGAGTTATTCATGGCAAAGTATGTAAATATCTAATTATTTTGCTTTCTTCCTCTTGATTTCTGGTATAATTTTTGTTCCCTCAAGAAACAATACAAAATACTATGTTAGAAGCCACTTGGATAATTTTGAAAAATGAACATAGATACTTTGGCTAAAATACTAGATAACTGTTTCACTTTGAATTCAATAGGTAGATCTAGTGAACAATCTTGCTTTGTATTTTTAAAGTAAAAAGGAATTCAGCAAATCAAAAACTTTTTGTAGAAATGTGCTAGTTTGAAAAATACTTGGTGGGCAGGTTCCTCAACTTTTAGTATCCCTGGTTCAGTCAGAAGTTGCACCTCATTCTACGTAAAAAAGAAGAATCCAAACCGTATTTCTATCTTGTGTAAGTTTTCCGTTCTTTGACAAGAGATGCACTTATGCAGCAGCTTTAGAATAATTCAGTTTGAAAGAGTACTTATCAGAAAATGTAAATTCATTGAAACCCAGGGCCCATTATTTCCAGTGATCATTGAACTATTTATTTGCTTCTATTACATAACATTTCTGTTTCCCAGTAGCTGCTTTATTTAAATTGTATCTCTAATAATGACATACCTATAACTCTCTTTATTTGCTTAGCACAAATAAATCCTCTTTCTGGCAAGCGTATCTTGCTCCTCCCTTCGTCCTTCCTCTCTTCTTTCCTCCCTCCATCTTTCTTTTCCCCCTTCTCTGTCTCTATTGTTTCATTCATGTTGCTAGAAATTGTTGGCAATTTACAATATGGATTTATAGTTCAAAGAGAATTATAGGGACAATACTTTTATATTAGTTAATTTTAATAATTGGAAAGGTATTTGTATTAGATCCAGCAAAATATTCCTGCCCTTGGACTATGGGAAGTTGAAACCTGAAGCTGTGACGGAATCAAAAGGGCAAGAGGATTGAAGTTTAAAGGACAAAATAGACCATGGTGCTAAACAATTAATACAGGAGCAACTGCAGGAGCTACTGCACCCCAAATGGGAATATTGATCAGGAACTGTGGATTGGGTGTATATAAATTTTGCAGAATCGTGATAGAAAAGTTTTAGTAAGAAATGAGGTTGTTGGACCTTTAGTGTGCAGATTGGAGTAATAGTAACACATATTGTTAATTCCCTTTGATTACTGAGCATTTCAGCTTCTTCTGGGGAGCATTTTTCTGCTGTGTTAAAGGCTATAGACTAAGAAAGGTTCACTGGGAGAGGTAATGTTGTTGGTCTCCATTTCCATAGTTGGAAACCCTAATTTTCAAGCTCTTGTTCCATAGAACCTTATGAGAATGCAGCCATGAGTGCTGAGGGAGCTGGCCAATGTCATGGCAAGGCTACTTATTAAAAAGCTACTCATGGAAAGGAGTTGTCAGAGAAGGACCTGGGTTTCCTGGTGGACAAGTTGCCCATGAGCCAGCAATGTGCCCTCACAGCAGAGGAGGCCAATGAGATCTGCAGCTGCAATAAAGCAGAGTACTGCCAGCAGGTTGAGGGAGGTGATCCTACACCTCTACTCAGCACTGATGAGACACATCTGGGGTGCTGTTTCAAGACAGATGAGGATCTACTGGAATAAGTTGATCAAGGGGCTACAAAGGTGATTAAGGGACTGGAGCATCTGTCATATGAGGAAAGGCTGAGAGAGCTGGGACTCTTCAGCCTCAAGAAGAGAAGGCGCAGGCAGGATCTCATCAATGTGTATAAATACCTGGTGGAAGGCAGGAAAGATGACAGAACCAGGCTCTTCTCACTGGTGCTCAGTGACAGAACAGGAGGCAATGGGCACAAACTGAGATACAAGAAATTAGATTTAAACATAGGAAAAAGCATTTTCACTCTAAAGATGATCAAACAAGTGGAACAGGTTGCCCAGAGAGGCTGGAGACTCTGTCCTTGGAGATACTCAAAACCCAAGTGGCCTCAGTCCTGAGCAACATGCTCTAGGTGACGCAGCTCTGAGCAGGGGGGTGGACTAGGTGATTTCCAAAGGTTCCTTCTAATCTCAGCAGCTCTGCAATTCTGGGATTCTGTGATTCGGATGAAACTTCCATTATGTCAAGCATATTTTGCCTCGAGCTTTACAATTATAGTGTTCAAAATATTTTGGGTTATATTGTTTATATTGGAAAAAGATATGGTATTGAACTGAGCACAAACCACTCTAAGAGTACTTGTAAATTAATATTCTGTGTCAAGCTGGATACTGTCAAAAAGAATAATGTGTGAGTTGTTTGAAATTTTTAGCAAAGAGTGTATTTTTTAAATGTTAGCTTTGTAAAGAAATTATTTTTTTTCTTCTTCTATTCTGAGGCCAAGCCAGCAAAGCAATTGACTGTAGAGAGCATGTGGGGATCTTCAGCTGTTCTCATTCTTCACCCCCATTGTTTCAGGCAACCCTGAAACTAGCTGTGAGCTAAGGGAGTTCAAAGAACCTGCTCAAAAAACCCCAGTCTTTAATGGTAATAGATGTAAAGATTTTTACATAAATATGCAGTAAAAATGTCTACATAAAGAACAATGAAATAGAGATATGTCACACAAGATGCCTGTTACATAATCATGCAATGATACCAAAGAAAAAAATGGAAGAAGGGAGAACAGATATAAAGACAAATTAAAATTTGATTTAAAGAACACTTAAGAGGAAGAGAATATATTAGATTAGAAAATCTTTCATAACTTACCTTAGTTCACAAAAGTAATTTTCAGTCTGCCTTTGCAGATGGGTGCCTGTGTAGAACACACATTCTGTGATAGAGGAATGCTGTTCTGCTGCCAGATGCTTCTTTTATTATCTTAAGCACTAATAAAATTATCTAGATAAGATAGTGAGATATTAGAGTGCCATTTTATCTTAATCTAAATAAGGTTAAAATTATTTCCATTGGCTATTCTGCAGTGAAGCTGTTTTTCATGGAAAACCCTGACTCATCTCGCTTATTTCTAATGTTTCTAAGTGATCTAATTTTTTGTTAGCCTAACTAAAGCTAAGTTGAAATAAGGTGCTTGTACATTTATTTTGATAAGAACTCCCATTCTTACATTATTCAATGTCTAATGAATTAGACATTGAATGTTATATGCTAATGCATATATTATTCCACATACTGTCTTACTTTAAATGATACATGTAGGGCTATTGACAGACTTCTTAAGTGATAGATCTACAAACTTCTGCACATTTTTAGAGATGTAAGGAATGCTCTACAACTCAATTTTAAGATAAAGACTTTTCGAACAATCAAGTTTTCTGGAAAAGTTTTCACCATTCCTTTCTGCTATCTAGAAAACCATTCTTTATTGGAAAATAAACCACACATTTAGGTAGCTAGGACAGCATGAAGACAGTGTAAATAGAAAAATCTAGGTTTGTAATACTTGAGAAAGAAGGAGCAGACAGCCCTTTAGATTTTGGTGATAACACTCTTGCAACCATCCAAGAATGATCCTTCTATTTTTATGTTTATACATGTGGAATATTCTGTCTATTTGTTTGTTTTAATAGTACAGCTGGCTCTATCCAGTGTTTAGAGGGGCTGGGTTAAGATATGATTGGATTCATGCATACGGGATTGGTATGATGTGCTGTCATGTGTTGCCACAGCCTTTGTATGTAGCAAACGAGCACCTAAATTGTGATACTTACAACTGATTAAAGGAGATAGCAATAGTTTTTGTTAAGCAAGTTACCTTTATTACCTTGCTGTGGCATGGACTTCCATTGCAATGATTTTCACCCTCTTTTACATAGATGAGAAAAACCAAGCATGAATGTTATTACGTCAAAAGACAAATGAAAGTCCTTACGCTAAGGCCTCAAGTTAGTTCTTTGCAGTTGGTACCTAAATACATGTGGTTGGTTTTTTTCACTTCATTCAGTAAAGAAATATGAGTAACGTAGTGAAAAAAATCCAGGATAATGTCATACTAAACTTTATTATTAGACCAAATCCAGCATTTTCTGCATGACTGATATAAAACTACCATAATCCAGGAACTTTTTAACAGTCATATACAGATGCACAACGAGTAGCAACTTATTGATGTTAAGGGACTATTTTGAAATCCTGCATTTTGCTTGGAAACATAATTCAGAATCATGGGTGTTTTCTATAAAAATACCATAGATTGATTCACCAGAATCCAATCTCACAAAAATCTCTTACAATGAAAGTGCCATGGGACTCTTTTTATCATTGCGATTTGTTCTGTGTTTCTTGAAGTTAGACACTACGTGGAAGAAATGCTTTTACTGGTACTTGGCTGTGTTAATACAATTCAGTGATACTAAGTTTCAGAATTGTCAAGAAATCTGAACTTGTCTTGAGGATTCAGAGGGTTGGGAGCCAACTAACCTTGGCTCCTTTCATTCCTCTTCTATCCCAGCTTGTTCATAGAGAGCCTTATCACTTTTGCTGTATTCTTTCTAATGAGACCTCCTCGTATCTTCCGCATATGCTTCGTAGGCATCAAATGCTGACAGCAGTGTTCATCAGCTATCTTCCTCTACTGATCCTTATCCTATCCACTGTTGATCTACTGTCATTTCTCACACAGTTGGTAGTGTGCCCATTTCTTCATACATTAAATATTAAATGGATGAATTTTGCTAGTTTACCCTTAATCCCAGTTGCAGTGCTGGGGTTTGGTGTGGCGAGGAAAGACAGATAAGCAAACCAGGAGAATGTCAAGCCTCTGGCTGGCAAGGCCCCTGCCTTGCTCTCTATGGTATCCTCGGTGGCTCCTTTGGCTGCTGGCTCCCCAGCTGTGAGGGAGCTGCCAGCCTTTGCTGCTCCCTGACAGAGGGAGGGCATGCTGGGAAGAAAACAAGGAGTGATTTTATGTGTCTTAGTCCAAGTATCCTAGACAAAAAGTCCAACTCAGTTCTGCTGTCTTTGGACATAAATATTTCTTTCTCTGGTGATAGGAATCTTACTTTGCCTTACAAAATAACTTGAAACTGAGCTGATTTCTGTGTGTCAAGCAACTGTGAGTTAACCCATGTCCTCTCAAATAAAGGGAAATTATGGAAAGATAAATTAATAATGCTGTTAAAATATACAGACATATTAATACCATATGTGTATTATTTAATTTAATTTTTATTCTTGTCACAGTTAGTACTTTCATATTTTTTCAGAATGTGAAATGAAAATGAACAGGAGATATTTTTGCCAGTGTCCTTTTCCTGTCTGATATTCCACTACAGTTATAAGGACTTTCATTTTATAATATTGGATTTTTGTCGTGTTAAAATCCAGTGTAATAGGAATGTAAATAACATACGGAAGAAAGTCCTACAACAAGTCCTTTTTATCAAGCTGTAACACAAGACTGTTCTGTTTGTATAGATAAAAAAAAAAAAAATTTGGGACCTATGCAATTCCTGGGCCCGGTAGGGTAAATAATGATATTAACTTTTTGTGATAATTCTTATGAATATAGCCAAAAGCAAACAAGTGTTAGCAAAGAAATAAAATAATGTATTTTAGGTGACAAGAACCAGTATAGCTCACTTTTAAAATTTTTAGCTACTACTTATCCTAGTCACAAACTTTCATCAACTCTTAATTGATTTAATGTGCTGTTTGATGTAAATATTCAGGAAGTAGGTTAAAAACTACAACCAATAAATGCATGCAAATATAAGCTTATGTACTCTTTGAACTAGTGAGTTTATAATTTGCATCATACTTTCATAGGGAACAACATCTGGAAAAAGACTTTCTACTTCCTTATGGGTGTAAAACTCATATTTTCTAATCCATAAGTAAATGGTATAATGCTAATCTTAACTAGGTTGGATTTAAGACAGTGGGAATGTAATGTTCTCTTTTGCACAATGAAAGATCTGTTGTTATTTAGAATCGTGTGTTATGAATATACTGAAAAACATGCATATTATTGTGAAACAGATGCTGAAAACATACATATCAATATTGTGATCAAATGTTATTTACTTCAGACCCACTGAAATGAAAGATATGTTGCGGGACTCTTACACTGTTGGATCAGATTCCCAGCTGGCATTAGTGAGTGTAATCTCTTGATGGAAATGGAAATACATTTATTTGTATTGTCAGGGAGTGATCATAAATGATGTCATTCTTTCTGACTTACATTAATATACTTTGTAGGGAACCATGCCATCATGTACATGTATCTCAAAATATATCTGAAACTAGAGAGTTGCTGCAATTTTCTGCAAATCTATTTCTGCTTGTTAAGAATTTTGATTAATTTTCATAATTTTTTTAGTACTTCCTGACTTTTTTATGATTATTAATTCACTAGTGGCTGTAATCTAGATCAGTAAATTTTCAATATGTTGAAAAATAGTTGAAAATAAAATTTTGATTCTGAAATAATCTGTAATCCAAAACATTCTTACTGGTAATTAGGTTCCTGGGAGTGAAAATATTTAAAGAAATCTGCATCCAAGCAAGCTTTAAACTGCCATAAAAAAACTATGTATTGACTCTGTGAACAGGTCTTAGCAAAGCTTGAGTGAGGCTAAATTTTTTTAATAATTACAAATGTATGAATTGATATTTTTCACATGAAGTTTATAATCAAAGATAAAGTTATTTTGAAAGTTTAAACAAATTATTTATACAACCATATGAAGATCAAATGAGCAGGCAAAGCTGGATTCTTGTAAATTAAATAGTTTAGCTGTTTGGCATATACTCATGGCAAAATATGTGGATCAAAGCATCAGCAACTGCCTGTGATTCATTTATAATATACAAGTAGCTATCTATTTTTTTTCAGTTGGTGCTATTTAAATCTCATCTGTACTATTAGTTTTGAAATAACGGCCAAGAACAATAGAAGCTTTACAGGAATTGTGAACAATCTGAGAAAGAAATGCCTTTTGGATTTAGATTTAGAATACGTAACAGTCTAGCAAAATGCAAGATGGACTAAAAAACTGCTTCCAGCTTAGCTTAGAACCTGTACTGTATACCTGAGATTGAATTTTATTTGGGTCAGGATCTGTGTGCTGAGTTTACCTCTTCTATTTATGTTAAAAAGTGAAAAAATGGGGAAAGCCATACCAAAAGCCTCAATATTATTTTCTGAAATTTTGTAACGCTTTCTTGGAATTTCGTAATATACCGAAATACTTGCTGGAGTTGCTTGTGAAAAACTTCCGTTGAGATATTTTGGTCTCTGCAACCTTTTTTATTTCAAGTTAAAAAAGAAATCTATTAAAACTGTCCTATATCTGAGGAATGTTTGTTAGCTCCACTAACTGCACCTTTATTCCTAGATAAATATCCTCAGATTAAAGAAATTTACCCACCTTTGCAGTTCTTTGAATACACATGCCTGTACATATATATCAGATACAGAACACTAGCAGATCTTGTTTATTGTCAAAATTCATATATGCAAAAAAGTCTTTCAAGTTATGCGGGAGTAGGAGAAAAGTCTGTATGATTTTCGCTGCTAGCATTTGGCGAGACTAAAGGGAAATGAAACAAACAGATGTCCTATAAGCTGTCAAGACCTAATAAGTCTGGTATTAATAGACATGTCTGGGCCAAGTACTCTCTAGAGATAGTAACAATAACTGTTGCCTCCAGATAGTCACATGCCTAGTCTCTGCAATTTTCTAAAGAGTTCAAATTCTCAATTGTTGTGTTTTAAAAAATTTTTAATTAATCATTACTTATTATAATGCTGTCTGTAGATTTAAGTACCCACCCCTAATGAGGTGTCTCAACATGAAACAAAGTTTAAGGGTTTTTTTAGTGGTGAATAGGAACTGATAGTTTAATTCCTTCTGCCCTGAAGGGGTGCTATGACTTGGTATATTAAGAAATGCTAGTTTGAACAGATATGTTTGGCAACTTATGTCAAAATGATGAGACTCAGATTCAGGCTATTTCCTTGTATAAGGTTGTTCTGTTATAGTACACCTTGCCCTCCATTGTCACCTGGTGGTTCTGTCAACTAACAATATACATGACTGAGCATCTCAAGAGCTCAGGAAGGTGGATGAATAATACTTTCAGAGACAGTCTCTTTTTCACTTAGGACTTTGGGTACAAAATTATATTAACTAATCGGGTTTTTTTTTTCTTCTGGTAGAGAACAGCAATTTTTGGTCTCCTATTTAACCACTGTTAAACCATTTATGTGAAAACCCATAGGCCTAGTGGGGGACTTAAGTTTCTTGTAGAAATCACAACACTCCTTTATGGAAAGCGTGCTTGGAACAGTTGTAAACACAGGTAAATAGAGGAAGTGACATGGAGCATTATTCTGTTCTAATATTTACCCTAGCTGAGGTTAACACCAGTTGGGTTGCTAAACAGGTCATCACATCAGCCAGTCACCATCTTAGGAAGGATCTTCTTCAAAGGTGGCAACTCTCTCTTGTGCTTGCTTATTCTCTAATTTGCTTGTGCATATTTGTGTTTATAATATTTTCCTTACTTCACTTGGTTATATACCCTATGAAGACCTACAGTATTCTACAGGCTAAAAAATTTTATTTTAAGGTTTCTACATAAGTATGTATCGCTTTACCCTGTTTGCTGAGATATTGCTGCAAAAGGTACCATTGTAGTGTATTATTGTTTGCTTCGATTAAGTCTATGCTTCTTAGAGGTCATGCACTTCTGAAAAAAACATTATGCTACTGTATTCATTACAGACAGTCCTTGTGACTTATTTACAGTATCTTGTTTAGGTCACCTCTTTCTAGAGCACTATACTTATTGCTAAGGTTTTAAACTTCATTGTTCCTGCTAGAGTTTCAGAAACTAAATTCTTAAGATTAACTTTGAATAATGAAGAGCTGAGATAGGTACAAAATTCTAGTGAAAGCCACTGTTCTGTTTGGAAGACAACACATATGATATACGTGCATTTATCTGAAGGGTTGGGGGTCCTTTTCCATTTTCTTTATTTATGTATACATGATAAACCATACTCAGAGAAATACTCATGGGATGTGTTTTTCCTGGAAAGCATTCAAAAGACTGAATTGTCAGTTTAACGAGATCTTTCATTAAACATTTACATTTTCAGATATATCTGATATCTATTTCTTTCCTCTGTGTACTGACAAACATCCAGAGGACTTAAAACCATCATTTTAAAAAAATACACTCTTTGTATGTAACATTACTGTAGTTGCATATGAAATTCTCAGTGGCAGTGCTGTGGCTTTTTTAAAGAAAGAAAAGATTACAGTTTTTTTTTACTTTTATAACGGTTGAGTCAAATGTTTTCAACCACTTAATAAAAACAAGCTGGTAACAAGCTTTTAAAATAAGACTCAAAATGGCTGGCACTTAAAATAAATATCTTTGCACAGAAACTGGAACATTTCTGCAAGTTTGTGGTATTCTTTTGGATTTTCAGTAAGAGAAACTGGTATACAGAATCTGCTCTCTGCTTTGAAGTGCAATAGTTCTTCTCTCCTAGTTCAAAGTAGGCCACAAAGAGGCATCTTCTGAATTCAGTGGCCCAAATTTAAGACAGTGCTACTCATCCATTGCTTGTCACCAATCAGAATCTGAACATAGCCCTCCCCTAAAGCTCTGTCAGGAGAAGAAATACTGTATTTCTAATTCACCTCATGCCAAGTCCACCTGATAATAACACCCTCTTGCAGTTATGTATTAAATGAGGGCAGCTGACTTGGTCTGAAATAAATAAAGGGATCCTTGGGCAGGCCTCCTTTGTAGAGAAAAGTTGTCAGTGACAAACAGGTAGGGGTATAGTAGTCCTCAAAGATGTGATTTCTTACAAAATAGACATCAGTTGGTGGCTATGACTCATAAGGGTGCTATAAAGCTCTGAAAAGTTTTCAATTAGTTTTATGTCAAAACTACAGAGTACTTCGGATTTGTGAAGCGGCTGATACTATTAACTAGTGTGTGCTGGCAGTTGCTATAGCTTAAGCTTTATAGAAAGGAAAAAAAAATTGAAACAAAATGATGTTTTAGTTAAATGTTTCCAGCTTCCTGTTTTGCACAGTTTGACTTTTCCTTATATTTTTCTTTCTTATTCTTTTGTTTGAGTGTTGTTCTGAGTAGCCTGAAGTCCAAACAGTGTGTGCTTGGCTGAAGAGTATGTGAATGGGCTGACAGTTCTCAGCTTGGCCATTTACATTTTAATCAATTGATTGAAAAAGTTCTTCAGCTGTGGAAGGTCTTCTTCTAAACAGAGGGAGAAGGTTTAACTTTTCTTTGTGCTATTTTTTATTTCTTGTTATTTATATTTGTTATTATGTTATACTCTTATGCTTTTTTATGCTTTTCTTGTTTTTTCATAATTCCTTCAATACGCTTTCTGAATAGACACTGAAGTAGCATCACTGATTCATGCTTAATCAGCATGTCTGATTTTCAGCTGTTAACTCTGACCGTAAAGTACCACATTTTATTTATGACTGCAGAGTATGTGATTCTTTGGTGAGAGGCAAGTTTCGTTCAAAGTGTGTTTCTTGAAAGGAACACGCTATTTGCTCAGCCAAAATCCATTAGTAGAAAGCTATCCAACAAATATGAAAAAAATTGCCCCAACCCCAAACCACACAGTTTGTAAAAACAACTTCAGAAATTGCAGGTTTAAACTGCCTGGACTAAAATGTCTAGATGGTTTGAATAACTACTGGGGAGCAAAGAGATAATCTTTCACTGTTTGCATGTGTATTTTACAAAGTAAAACCTATTTTGAATCAGATTGGAAAGATTTTTCTCTTTCCACCGATCTGTGCCAGAATCCAATTATAGAACACATCCCAGTAATGGCAATAAATAATAGTTATAAGAGGAGAATGAGGAACAGGAAGGCATGCTACAATTTGTTGTTGCCAAATAAGACCCTTTAATAAGAAGCCTGCTTATTCTCTTCAAAGTGACATTTCAAAGGTTTTCTTCCCCATTTACAACTTAAGAATTGGTATACTTCCAGCATCTTGGTGCATTTGAAAATTAACTAAATTAAGCATATTTTTTTAAACTTCAACAGCTTATTCCTCCCCTGAATAAAATAGCTGAAGCATATAAGGAATGAAATCCTGACCACTTTGAAGTCACTTGGAAAATTCTTTCTGTCTCTCAGTGAAGCTAGAATTTCACCCCAAGTGACTCAAATCTTACACTATTCTAAATCGTATTTTAGAGACCAATCTTTTGTGGAGGCGGTCAGACTGCCATTTTACATCATTATCCTGTTTTAAACTTGAAAATAAATTCCAGCTGGCATCTTGCTCGAACTCATTAAAGAACAGATTATTCACTTCAGCTTCTCTACCTGGTCACAGAGGCCCAAGAGCCAATACAGAGCTTCAAAATTTTTACACTGAAAAGCAAAATGCCACATAAGGGTCCATGCTCCTGTGACTGTATACTAAAGACTATATACAGAAGGACTTGTCCTGTGAAGAATTGAGAATGTTGGCTGCAGTCTCTGGTTTATATATGTGCCCTTACATTAGTAGCTTGCCTCTTGCAAATTTTATACTTCTGCTCTTGTATGTCACAGAAAGATAACTAGCACAGCATGCAACCTATAAGAAATAAATTTCCTAACGTGAAAAAGCAAAAATAGTGTGTTGCTATATCAGTATTAACATTTCTTGGAGCCAGAAATGTAACAATGGAATGATTAAATTTTGCCTACAAATATAAAACTCGAACTTCTGTCAGTTCTAAAGCTATTCTTTCTTAGGTAGTGCTGTTTTGTATGCTAGTTCTGCCATTGCTGGTAGGAATTATTAATGTCATTTTCTTTTACTAATATCAGCCAGTAAAAAAAATTGACTTATTAATATGCAAAGGTAGCTGAATGTGTATGGAGGGATGACAGGAGAATGAAAAAACTTGTAGGAGTGCTTGCATGTGAGTAGCTTCACATGTGTTAACATTGTCATTGAGAGATTACAAGACCTTTGTTAAAAGGATGCAAGTCCAGCATCTCAGAAGTAGCCTTAGAAACTGTTATCCAGAATTTTATGTCATAATTCTTTTGTTGCTCCACCTCTACCATAGGTCCTGCGATATCCTATGGCTTTTCTGGCTAATCTATAGTAGGGAATTGAACCATGTATCTGCCTCTTTCTTGCTGCTCCTTACTCTTTCACTTTTCTATTACACCTCAAATTGAAGTCTTAATGAGGTGGCAGCTGTTATGTGCCTCCTACCTGCAATCAAAGTGCACAGACTATACCTGAACCTTGTTGCTTTAATTTTTCTGAATAGCTGGTTCTGATTAGAATTCTTTCAGACTATAGCAGAAACTGATTTTTTTGGTCTGTTAGTTCAGAGTTTGCCTAAACCATGGTAGGTATACAACTGGTGATCCTCAAACTAATTTGAAGTGATTCAGCTGCTATCTGCCTTTGTAGCAACGAATTAAAATGTAAGGTGAATTGATCTGTTCTGGATTTTGATGTTAGGCTTGGAAATGCAACAAATTAAAGCAAAGGGACATGAAGAAGCTCAGGAGCAGCAATATATATTCCCATTCCCACCTGATGTGCTTTCACATTGGCTCATGCTGCTATTGCGGAACTTTTAATGAGCTATATTAGAATTGCATAATATAAATAAACAGTTAGATGGAATGTAATGGGGAGGCTATCACACAAATCCTGAATAAAGCAGCTTCATAGCTCATGGATAGCAAAGCTTTTCTTTCTCTCTCAGGAAGAGTGGAATTTACCTAATGCTATTTACATCTTAGTAACGTTATTGACAATGGCCAATGTGTGCTGTCAGCAAAGCCTCCATTTTGTACTAAACATAACAAACTGTTCTGCTCAGGGTGCTTAGCATTGAGTTTTACCTGTAGGATGTTTTCATCCCACTTCTGAGTTTTATTGCATTTGGTTTGGGAAAGTAAGTGATGTGCAACACATTGAAAAAAATGCACTGTGTATTTTGGACAAATATTTTCGTTTATTGTTGTTGATATTGATGAGACCAACCCAAACTACTTGGTCTAACTGCTCCATGCCCCGATAGCCGATACTATATTGCATCTGAGAAGATTGGTTTTTCTGCAGTGTTTTGAAATATTACTTTACTGTATTAGTGATAAAATGTATGATGATTGTATAACTGCACATACCCCATGGGTGCAGTGTTTCCCTAACTGGATTTAAAAAAATTAAAAAAAAAAAATTCCTATATACCACAACAGCAGTATCATGTAAAGTCAGTTTGAACCCATGATTAGAAAGTTTTCAATGGTCTAGATTTATCATCAGGTTAGTCCAGTGTGTAGTGGCATTGCCATAGATGCAGAGATAAGACAGTACTGTGTGACTTGTAAGGAAAATTCGTAGCGATGACCTCAGGTCACAAAACTCTGCCTTGCTTATCACATTCATACTGAGCTGACACACCTTTTTTTCATGCTGGTGAATTCTATAGATTTAGATTGATTGTCTGATTTTGCAGATATGTTCACAATTCTGTCAACAATAAAATTAATAGACTTACAGTAGATTTTTCACAGGGATAGCAGAGGAAAGATTCTGATTTGGTCCCTTTCGTACAAAAATGGTTGAGTTTGCCTTTGAAAACCTTCTTCTGCATAACATTCTGTTACCAGCCAGATTCCAGTTAAACAAAAGGTTTAGTGGCAGTTGTGCACATTTTGTGTATGTCAACACTGAAATACGTTGAGTGGATCAAGTTGAAATGTAGCACTCGTAGTCTGAAAACATGGGAAGCCTTTTTAGACTGATCTTTATTTAAGTTTTAGACTTGAAACTATACATAAGGTGATCTTTCTGCAAAGGAAATAGTAAAAAGGAAACCTTTGCTAGAACCAATGTTGATTGAAAAGCTCCTTAATGATTCTCTGCTTTGAAATTATAAAGGTGATCAAAGGGAAGATGATGTCTGTAGAGAACACAAAGAGATGGTGTGCTCAGATTTTACATTAATTGTTACATGTCAAACTTTGAGATTTTGTTGTGTAGTGAGTAGAAGTTTGATTCTTCTCCAAAATGTGTGCCTACTTCTGAGATGAACAAAACTGGTCTGGAAGCCTCAGGAGACCAGACTTTTTTGAAAGTTTTCTGGCACTTCTATGTTCTGTCTTTGATGGAGCATCGTTCAGACAGCCTTTACCACAGCATTTTGGTGCTGCCAGACTTGGCTTTATCTAAAGAAGCTTCTCAACATGCAAAAATATGAATTGCCAAATATCAGACATGAGCCAATGCTCAGAGTCAGTGAAACTCCCTTAATTTATATGGAGTTGTTTCATTCACAATAATACTTTCAAAATGTATTTTCTTGAGGAGAACACTCATGAATCTGAAGCATAGACCTTGGTCCACTGGTAAATTAGTGGGTTTTAGTAGTTCCTTGGTTTATCTAGTGTGTGTAATTTGTGTTATTGCATTTCCACAATTTTTGGTTTTCTTAGCAGGTGCCAGATTCTCCACATAAAACTCACTAATCTTGCTTTTCTCTGAACAAATGCTGCTGCTTCTTGGATGTGTGCAGCTGAACACATCTTTTCCCCTTCCTGTACTTTAGGGGTTTTTTTTTTTGCTTAAAACAATGGTTTGCTGTAATCTTTCCTTACATTTTTATTGCCAAGAGAGAATTAAAAAAATAAATATTTGTCCTGCGAATGAGTAATATAATAGCTTGTAATGGATTACTTGGGCATTAACCTCAATTTCCCTAGTCCAGGTTGCAGGCAGAAATTGATTTGATTTCTGTTCATAAATTTTGTGGGAAATTTGTTATTCTTTTTAACATGAGTTATATTTCTTCTGATTAACATAGTTTTTACTGATATTAGGAGATCAGTCAGACAAACCAATTGGAAATGTAGGATCCAGAATTTCCAGACAACTGGGATCAGGTTCTGCTGTCACAGACAACTGTATCATTTAGTTCATTACAAGAATTTTTGTGGTCCTCCTTGAAACCCGTTAGGTTTCTTGCCCCTCCTAGCTCCTAAGTAAAGGGTGTTCCAAAATATACTCTTCCAATTTTGGGCCTAAATTTATTTAGGGTTTCATTGAAGAAAATTTCCCTTATGCTAACATTTTATTTAACCTAGGTAATTTTTCTCCCTCAGTGTTGTTTAGAAAGAGAGAAATAATTTCTCTTGCAGACTTTATTTTGCTTGGCTAGCAAGCTCGGTTGCCTTATATGTCATTTTTACAATAGGTTAAATGAGAACATATCATTCTTCTTTACCTGTTTCCACCTGAGTGATTCTTTCCTGACTATGAGTAATGGAAACTGTGGACAGGAGTTTCTGTTGTAAACCAGGACAGCCAGAAATGACAGGGGAAAGAAAAAAAGTAGCAGCATTTAGTCAACATTTGACTACAAACCATAAATTTGAAACAAATCATAGGCTCATAGAATAGTTCTGGAAGGGATCTTCAAAGATCAGTGCTGAAAATGCAGCATTAAAATGCAGCTGCAGGTAGGAGTGTATATCCCAAGGATACAGGGAAGTTCTAATGCCACTGCACAAAGCACTAGTAAAATCGTCTGTGTTGAATTTCAGAATATATGTTCTTGCTGTCGATATTACATTTAAATCTTATTTGTTTGTCTCTGTATTTAAAGGTTATCTGTTCTCCTGCTGAGATGATCTCTGTGGTGGCATAGCTAATTTCCTGATTTGTGTGATCAGGGAAAGTGTTTTCACAATGTTTAAATGTAAGCAATGAACAAATAGAGGTGTCAGTATTCATCCCACCTAATTGATGCACCTAAGATGGAAGGGTCATCTGTCTAGAATCTTTCCTAGTCACTGGGGAGGGAGATCTCTTTTCATCTACTGTAAAGGCAAATCATCCTCCTAACATAGGCACCTAAATGTGGTGATTTGAATACCCTCCTTTCTGCCTTCAGCCATCTTTATTAACATGTTCCTACTTTGTATAAGAATTTATTTGTTCAGTGTCCAACTTGGTGTGAAAAGGCATTTTGCTAGGCGTGTCTACTAACTCATAAAAAGCCCTAATCCTAGCTCCAAAAGACTTAGAGCCTTTAAGGAATGGGGAAGAGGGATACAAAATGATAAGTGCATGATGTTATCTACTTAGAGGTACTGTCAATTTTAGAAGTGCCTCAGTCTTGCCATGGCTAGGGATTTGACCTTTTAAAGTCCTTGTGATTGTGTAGCTGAAATTAGGCATGTGCAGCTATTAATAAAATTATGGGAATAGATGAATGTTTGCCAGGTCTTAGCCTATAAGAGTATTTTTTGTATAGGTACCATAGTAGGACTGCATCCCGACCAGAGACTGAGAGTTCTAGACAGAGAAGTCTGAGTAGACTTGAAAATGATAACTGATCCAGTTGATAGTACTCACTTTTTTTTTTTTTGGGTGGGGGGGAAGGGGGGGAACAAACTTTGGTATATATGCATTAGAGGTTTTATTAGCAGTAATTTGCATCTCTCTGCACAAAGCCTGTAATTTTCACTTTCCCACTCCTCATGCAGTATTTTAATAATGTATGATTTTCACATTCTGCCTGTCATCTTAATGTTCTTAATTTATTGAGAAGTCCCTTTATCTGTTTAATATTTGGACCCTCAAGAAAGGATTTCTTAAAAATGTTACATTCTCAAACAAAATAGGTACTTGTACATCCACTTCTATGCACATACATTCACAGAATTACAGAATCACAGAATGGTTGAGGTTGGAAAGCAACTCTGGAAGTCATTTGGTTCAACCCTCTGCTCAAGCAAGGCCACATGGAGCTGGATGCTCAGGACCATGTCCAGACAGTCATAGGTTCTCTATGTTTGTATTTCCTGACAATTAATAGTGTTTATATTTCAAACTATATTTGTTGTGAATAGTGCTTGGAACTTTAAACAGCTGCTTATTATTTTAAAGCCTTTGAATTTTGAATCTGTAAATGTCTGTGAAAGAACCACATAGCCACACTTGGGAATATTAACTATCTCATTCTCACTTGTTTACTAGTTTTTGATTTATTTGATCTAGAACAAATGTGTTTGAAGTATTCAGCTCTTGAACACAAGCTGAAAGAACTAGAAAAAACAGCTGGAAATACTTACTAAATAATCGGTTCCATCTCTATACTGGCATTAGTAATAGTTTCTGTAAGGTGCTCCCAGCTCAAGTTTAAACAACTGCAGTAACTTCTATCCTGTCACTTTCTTCAGGAATCGGCCCGCTGTTGGCTGTCCCATGGAAACGTTCCAGTTCCAGGACATCCTTTTGCCCTCACAGCACTGTTAACAAGTGCTTCATGTATCCTCTGAAAAGGGGACGCACCAAAGAAATCAAAGTGTATGTATGCTGTGCATAGTAGTAATAATAAAGTTAAAAGTGATATTGTGAACCTTTGTATTGATTCCTCCTGTGTCTTCTTTTTCCAGAGAAATGGAATGTGAGTGAAAGTTGCAAACAGAAAACAAAAAACTTTGTGAACTCAAATTGGCATATGTCCTCAAGGTTGTGTTCTGTCTCACTTTGGCAGTTTTAAATTTGGCAAACAAATTTTACTTAATTAATGTTGTGTGTAAGCCAGAGGGAAACCCAGGGTATGCTTGTCTTATAAGCCTCATGGTAACATGAACAAGGCTTACCAGTAAAAAGAATTGGCTTTTTCTGTGCTCCATGCTTTGCTCACAGTTTATGTAGAGTTAAATGTGCTTGGAAGAGGGTTGCACTTCAGGTACATCTCTCCAAGATAGTCTCAGTTATTCTAGTTCACCCACAGTAGCTTTAAGCACTAAAAGCTCTGTTGGATTCTTCAATATAAGCATATCAAAGTGAATATAAGCATAGAAAAGTGAATATGTGTGCAAACTCCATACTTGCTGGCTATGTATTTATTGCTTTCCCCATATATAAAAAGTTAATTGGAAGCTAGCCAAACAGCCTAATCCAAATCCTGAAATTAAATGGATTCTAGACACCGACATAAACTTTGGATGATGGTGTATCATTTTCTACCTTCAGTAGTCTTTGGCCTTCCGTTGTATTTATAAGGTGATTTACACGCTGTGTGAAAATGTTGCTATAATTCATTGCTTTCTCAGTTTCCTTCCTTATTGAATAAACCCAATGTTAGGAAAAATCATAGATGTATGAGACACAGCAAATACAAATGTGTAAATAATACATAGTACTGTGTGTCTTTATGGCTAAAGAGTGGAAACTAAAGTACTATTTGAATCAGAACGGTACATCTCTAAACGCAATCCGTATGTTATTTTCTGATTGCAATCTCATTGGCGCAGATTGTGTGCAGTAGCACTATTTCTGGATTTACAGTGATATCAAGTAGATTTTAATTGAAGCTGACATGAATTAGGTCAAAATTTCAGAGATAGTCAATTAAAATTGAACTTGAAAGTTAATATTAGGTATCTTGGTTAAATGACATAATATCAGATGAGATGAACTTTTCAGAATTACATTGGATGTGCAGATTATCCATGCTCAGCATCACTAAAACTTAGGCCATGCTATCACAATTCTTAGACTTGGACTTGGAGAACATAACATGAGGAAAAATACTGTGAAAACTTCAGCTCAGTGCCTTAATGGTCAGAGCAAAATGACTATGCTGACCAATATCAGGAAATCAAGAACTGTGAGTACATTTGATTTACTCACTTAAAATACACCAGGGTTTCAATAATAGTGCTGTTAAGACATTGTTTAGCTCCATGTCCTCCAACTCATAAATACAGATGTATATGGCACCTATATTTATCTTCTTGATTTTATTATAAAATAAAAGAGGCTTGGCATGTGTAAAGTATAATTAGTCAGTTGAGGCATATTACAAACACACCATGTGTGCACTTCTGAAATTCCCACTTCCTACATCCTCATCCTTTTCTCCAGAAAATGTTGATTTTGCTTTGTAGCTTTCCTTGGTTTGAGACATATCACATTGCTCGCTTTCATTTGTACAGCAAAAACACCACTTTTTAAAATTGCCTGAATTGTATTCATAACATTATCTGACAGGTCTAATACTGAGATTGCAAGACAGACACTGTGTACAGCATGCAAGCAGAGCTGTACAAATAATAAACTATGTGTTTATTACAAATGGTAAGGTTTTAACCCTTCCTGTTGTGGGTTGGGTGGTGTTTTTTTGTTTGTTTTTTTGTATTCTAGCTTTTGTTTTTCATCCCATTCCTCTCTGATCAGGCTACACCAAAACCCACTGGGAAATGTGTGCATTTCCGTGAATACTTCACAATACCTTTGGTTACTAAAATATGGGGAACCTGGGATCAAAAGATGTCAAGGCTGAGTCAGCTTTGGATAGATATCCAGACGTTTTTGTCCTGGAAATTGAGCAAGAACAGACTTCTTATGAATTTTTATTACCTCTCTGTGTCAGCCAGATCAAAAGTGCTATGAGAGTAACCTCTCTCACGATCTTTCTGTCTCACATTCTTTTTTTCTCACATTACTTTCACTTCATCTTTTGCATATTCCTTAAAGGGGAAGGTTCAGAGAGAACAATATATTATTTTAAAATGTGTATAATATATGCTTTTGGCTTTCATTCTCAAGGAGAGCTTGTATGAAGTAATTTTCCTGTTTATTAAATTCTTTTCTGCTGTCACAACATCGACTTGAGTCAAAACTATGCAACTGATCTTTTGTGGCATCCTTCAGAAGCCATATCTTGAGAAACTTATTTTTGCAGAAAGTTCTGTGTACCATTAAAGATGACAATGGGTTCCTAATGACCTCTGTGGAAGCATGTACGTGTCTGAATTCCAATGGGATATAGGCATCTCACTTGCTTGTCTTTCTGAAAACTGAACTCAGTGTTTCCCTGCTGCTGCTCCTTTTTTTTTTATTGGTCTTATTGTGGAGTACTAGATGGCTATGAACTGTAGTGAGAAACCAGTGTCAGCTTATGCTGTGCAGTATACAAATTACAAAGAGTGGAAAGCTAAAGTTTGTCATGTCAGTACACAGAAGAGACAAAGTAGGCAACAAGATATAAGGAGCCTAAAAGAACAATAAAACAGTATTTGCTACTGTGATACTCGTTAGTATCAGGGCATGAGAGCTTAATAGTTAGCAGCACTAATAATTTTATGGGCAGCGTATCAAAAGATATGGAGATGTTTGTGAGATAACTTTCTGGATGTTTATGGGGAGCTTTATCCAAGTGTGAAGGGCAGAATGAGAAAAAGTCCAGTGATGATTTTTTAAAATGTAAGAGGTATCAGAAGATATCCATGGCTGATCAGAGGTGGAAGCTGACTTTTCGATAATGAACAAGGGATGATCAATATGGAATAGCTCACAGATAGCAGAGTCATAAAAAGTGAAGGATGTTATTGCTGGTGAAGAATAAGGACAGTACTGGTTCTAAGATTTTCCAAGACTTGTACCAAGAGTCGCTAGGGGTTTTAATGACTGCAGATTCAGTGGTGATCCAGAGGCAGGAGCAAGATACGGGACATATTGAAGAAGGACAGCTTGAAAGAGTAGCTTTAGGTAGTGATACTAGTGATAAAACAGAGAAGGAATATATAGATATTGTTGAAAGGTGAGTAAAGAGGAGGTCTTTTGTGTTTGCTTTTAAAGCAGGTAGATACTAAGAAACATTTGTATTGTGAGGGGTAGAGCTGGAGAAAGGTAGGGAAATTAAAGAAAAGAGCAATAACTTTTCTAAAACTCCAAAGCAGAAAATTAATTGTTCTGCAGAGGTTGACACAACTTTTAAAAAGGTTCTTTTAAAAATGAGTTCTTCCCAAAATCAAACTCTTTGAAATATTTGGGTGTTTTCAATTGATGTTTTTCCCATTAATCAAAATTTAATCAAACTTTTCTGACCAGGTCTAGCTCAAGCATAATTTTTGAACACAGAAGAATTTTCCCTTATTACACCAGTATCAGCTAAGTTGCCACTTCTTCAACCTTTTCATATTTATGCCATCTGGATGAAGGACGATATCATTCATGATAACTGCTTTCAGTTCAGAAAGTGTTCACTGAATTCTCAACTGGTAAAAGAGTTATGCCAGACTTCTTGTTAACTGCTAGTCTCAGCTCATCCTTGTGGTTAAAAGCTTATGTAAGTGCCCAGTCAAAGCTCTTTTAAACTTCCTGTTACTCATGGTAACTTTAGCTCTGCCCTTTTGATGACAAAGCATGAATTATGCTTCCCAACTTTCAGGTGAGAGTTATCCTCTTGTATTACAGTGGATTTGAACTGATGATATATAAAGTCTACTGTTAGGCAATAATATAAAGGAATTATTGAGAAATGTCTGAATCTATACGCCAAAAATCCTATGTCGTTAACTGAGGTTCTGTAATTGAAGTTCTGGTTCTCCAGTCCTACATCTCTCCTCTCCTCCTTATGCTTTAAAAGAAACTTAATACTGAGTATCCATTTAGAAACAGTAACTACTTTATCCTTTGGGAAAAGTAGAACAGGATAAGTGACTAATTAGTTCCTTGCAGTTATGTGTTACTTTTAAAAGAACAGTTTCAAATAGATGTTTTTAAGATGGTTGTATTCGTGATCAAGAAAAAATTAACTGCATTTTACTGGAATGATCACTGACAGTTTCCAAACATCATTACTTTTTTATTTTTATTATTACTTTGCCAACACAAATATCTTCATACCTACTGCGACATTCCTAAGAATGGAATTCTGTCATCTTCTTTTCTGATGGATACCTGGCAAAGGCTTTTGAGAATCAGTGAATCATAAGACTTGGCTGATTTATTCTTGATGCTCTCATGAAGAGCAGTGTCCATGACCAGGCCCTGTTTTTGCAGTTCAGGGAGCTCTCTACATTGTAAACATTGTAAAGGCATTAGAATGAAAAGACTTTGCTTCTTTTAGTACTAAATAACTAGATTCAGATGCATTTTCCTCTTCCATGCAACTGCTTATGAATTTTATGACAAAAAATAATACCAGTACAAATTAAATCACAGTTTTTCATCAGCATTTCTCAACTGTCATTAGCTTTCATACTGTGGTACAATACACACAATGTTCTCTTAAAGAGTTGGGTTCAAACCTTCGGTGAAATAAGAACACTGATAAGTTGTTAGCAACTCTGAATGAAAAAGCAAGCAGGGACGTTGTGCCTGCAATAGCTCATTACAAGAATGTAGGATGTGATTGTATTCCAAGTGCAAAGCCATTTAGAAAGAGGTGCCATGGTGGGCAGGGTGATAAAGGTGTGTGGTTACACAGAAGGCCAGGTACTGGAAGGGTCAATTTTCCTTTGGAGATGCTCACGTAGTAGTTATTGCTGCAATAGTGTGCTGTGATTAGCCATCGGTGAGTCATACTGCAATTGCTCCTCCTGTATAAAAGTTATTTAGCTGGTTTGTAAACATAAAGGTCATGGGAGTCATTTGGCTAGCGTGTTCCTGCCCTTGTGTGTAGGTGGTACAGGACATGGAGCAAAGCACAGGGAAGAAGAGAACCCATGTTCTCCCTTCATTCACCACAAATATATTTGAACAAATAAAGACAAATATCAAGGTTCCTGACTATGCTTGAGAAAGAGGGTACTTTTGATGCCTCAGGGAAAAAGGGTGAAGACTGGTGGTGTTCTGGGCTGGTAGGAAGACCTTTTCTATTGATTCTGTGCTGTCATTATAACCAAAGGCACTGAAAAAGAAACCAGGCCTCAGTCTCTGTAGATGCATTTCCGATAAAAGGGTAGGATGAGGGCTGTACTGTGGTTTCTTGGTCAAAAACCCAGGGCATAATCTGAGCATGTGTGGAACTGAACCATGGCAGTGATCCAGGATATGGACTTCTAAGCACTTTGCTTTCAGTTTTATAAACTTGTAAGTGTGGTGCTTGCTGCTATGGGTCCTCACACTGTTGCCATGGTACTCTTCTGGCAGCAAAACCACATGTGCAGGCTATCACTAGGAGAAACCCGCAAATGTCCCCTATCAGGGAAGGAAGCGAGGTTGTAATCAAAGTGGGAGGACTGCTTTTGGTCTGTCATATTTGTGCTTTTGCTTTGTTAGATCAAAATAGTGGTATGAGAGCCATAAGGCATGCGAAGCCTGATGGATTATCTTGGAAGGACTGCGAGGAGGGAGACACATTTGGTATATCTCATGCCCCTGTGGTATGCCCTTCATAGACTCTTGTCCAGTTTAGCTTCTGGTCCATGCTTGTTACTAAGTTCAGTTCAATTCAGAATGAATGTGATTATGAACCTGTATTAGTATTAATGACTAAGAAATAGTGCCTCAGAATGAAACAGAGAACAAAGAAAATGCAGGTGCACCTTAAATACATTGAAATCCCCCATCTCAGACACTTTCTTCCTTCCGTCAGCCTTCTCTAATTTCTTAGAAGCTGGTCATTGTGTGTGCAGACCATTTAAGCCTTTCCAAAGATTCTAAATTAAGGAGCGCTTTAATGAATAGTCATCTACAGTTCATCTTGTAATGTTGGCAGGTCCTGGGAGAACTGTGTGCTGCTGCTTGCAATGTGGAGAAGGGTGGTTGTTCATTTTTAGATCAGGCAAACTGAAGGAGAGTCCCAAGGAAATCAAAAACAAAATATGCACAGAACTGACTTTCTCATGTTTTCAGCCAAATCACTTCAATGACATTAGAAAATGTAGGACAAAGCGGATGAAGTGTCTGATCACATATTACAGTCCCATCATCAAGAATGAGAAGTACCACGTATTTTACAGGAATGCAGAAATGGGGGAATCATCCAGCAGAGTGGAAGAAAGTGACTTCAGCCTGCCTCTTCTCATACTTTTGCCTTGTTATCTGGGTCTTCCCGTTTGTACACCCTGCTGAAACCTGTGACACCCTTTAGCCTTGATGATGGGACTGTCTTGCATGTTCATTGCTGGGTAGAGAGACTTTCATGCTCTCTGTGTGAGCCTGGAAGTGCACACCGGACTTTTATTCATTATAGGTCCATGACCTCATGGATCTTTTTAAAGCTGTACTGTCCAATTCTGGTTTGTCCTTCACATTTCTGACTTGCTTTGCTTTAAATTCAGACTCCAATAGTTTGGATTTGGGTTTTTTTGTAGGTTACACATGGTTTTGTGTCAGAAAGTTTTAAAAATGCTTTGAAGAATTACATATTGAGATATGAACTATAGTTCATTCTTTGTACATTGCCACTTGTTGGTTTATTTTAGAAGAATATGGCGTTTATGTTGGTTTTTAGAATTACCTTTCTTCTCATTTTTCCTGTGATAAAAACAGGGTGCCAAATTTCACTCCCTTCCATACACAACGGTCCAGAAATCAGTCAGGTATTACAAATGTAACTGAATGCAGAATTTGGCCTAGGTTGTGTAAAGCCCCAGGGAAATCCTATAGCTGTGTGGGAAACATCTAACTTTTCTTGTGTTTCCCCATTCATTGCTCCTCCTCTTTCCTGTTTAGCTTCTGGTGTTCTCCCCAAAGAAACCCGAGATATGTGTCTTTTAGCACAAGTATACAGAAGCATAGATGCAATGCTGGATTTTGTGCCTTTTGAAAGAACAAATACGTGTAAGTTCACATGACTTCCAGTTCATGTACTTGCATTAGCTGAGTTGCCTGTGTTTATGAACAATAAAGAAAAAATAATTCAAACAGATTATGATTTAGCCACTATAACTTTCAGTTAGTTAAAAGATTGAAAAATAAGATGATGTGGGTTTTGCTGTAAACCAGAAAATTAAATACCAGACTTTATTCTTTTAGTCATCAAGAAGGACATTGTAAATTGTGAGTTTTCCCAGAGAAAGTTAGTGTTACAGCTCAAATTAATGCTTTGCTCTCTGCTTTTACTTGGATTACTTGGACACTGCTGTACTTCATGTTATTAAACTGTTTTGACTTATGATCAAAGTTCATGCTACCACAAATCACCAGAAGGCTGGCTGAAAGGATATGTACAGTGGTTGTGGGATCTGCAGGCTGCAGCCCACATACATTTCCTACAGACTTTTGAAAGTTCTGGAAATACAGAGGACATAGCAGAGAGAGTCACATTCCCTGTTTCTAATACACATATAAAAGATACAAGCATTTTATAATTGTCTGATGCTGGACATATAAAAGTGAAGTAAACTTCAAAGTGCATATTTACCTTCACATCTGCTGGTTTCTCCCTGTGTTTTGCTCTCATGTTCCGTTTTTTACTTTGCAGTGTTAAGACAAGAGTGCATTTAGTACACTGTCTAGGAGATAAATGAGAACACATGCACAACAACTTCACATCCTACAATTTAAGTGACCAGTGTCTGATGCATGTATCCCAAGTTACGATATTTCTGACCCTACTATGATAAAGTAGTTTTGTTTTGATTTGGGGGCTTTGTGATCTGGCTTATTTACAGAGATACTGAATTTTTGTTCCCATGCTGATTTTTCTTTTTTTCTACATTTTCAATCAACTATTTCTTTCCCTTCTCTGCTATATCCACTCTGATCAAATTACCATATGTACAAAATTCAGCTGCAAGATTTCTGACTTGCCCTGGGTCCTGGGAACATACCACCCTCATTTTGATCTCTCTGAATTAGCTTCCTGTACAATTTCCTGTCAAACATGAGTTTCATGAGATCTGTCCTTGAATGTGTGTGTGATTATCCCTTCCCAGTTTTGGCTGCCTAACTAGCTGGAACATTTTCACCAAGCCTGCTTTTATAAGAGTAAATACTAATGGGATTTATGTTATTTTTTAAATTTTAACTCTCAGAATTAGATCTGCAGAAATAATTCAGGTTAACTCTCGTGTAAGGATTTTAAGCAGGGGTTTCTGATAGTCATGTGTTTGTGTGAAGGAATCTTTCCCTCCTACCCCCAGCCTCTCCTGGCACCTTGTAAATTACTTTTCATATTATTTATTATGATCTCAACTTCATTAATCTTATTACCTCTAGATAATATAAAATGAAATTGCAGGAAGAAAGCATTGTCTACTAGTTAAAACCATTGCAGGAATAGTTTTTATTGCAACTTAATGTGTGACTAAGGAGAAGACATAACATTTGCATTTGTGAATGATAATTAATTTCCTGAGGGATGAATCCTGAGGATGTTTTGTGTCTCTGAGAGGGCTTCTGCTGTAGGATATGTGTATATCATCTGAAAAATCAGATAGATACGGTTTCCAGTGAGTCCAAAATCAGTAGCTACTTTCAAAACTTTTTCTCAGATTTGTTCTTTACTACTTTCTTTTAGGTATTATGAGATTGAATTCTGTGTGCAGAGCAGGATTAAAAATGTAGATACAAACTTCTAAAAATCTGGTTCCTCACTTCCCAACTTGTTTCTAAACTGAATTACCTAAGGACTATATTCTCAAATTGAAGATTTGCAGAACACGAGGCTACTTATAGGCATGCTTCTGGAACGGGACACTTTCTATTGACTGCCAGACATAAGCTAAGAAGTAAAAAAGTTCCAACCATCCTCAGGTAAACAAAGTAATGCAAATACCTGATTTTTAATAGTTTGCTGAAAACACTGATTAGGGAAAGCAGCAAATAAGTATGTCTTGCTTTCATGCAATATTTGTAGGATAACTTTCAAAAACTCAAAATAAAAAATTCTTAATACTGAAATTTTCATGAAATTATCTAATGTTAGGAAATGGTGACTGGTGCCCAGTGTTTTAAGGATAAATTTTGGTCTGACTTCATTTGTTAAGTTGCAAGAATACTTTGCACACACAGCTGGGAAACCTCAGAACAAACATGAGCTAAAGGAACAGTTCCTAATATCAGAGCACTTCTTTTTGTAATCTGATTATTGATGTGGCAACATTACATATACTGAAAGTAAGTATACCCAATTTGTCACTCTCTTTCGTGGCCTACTGGATCTAAGCTTTACTGGAGTGATACCATGTGATTAATCAAACAAGTCTGATCTTATCCTTCAATAAGCTGTAGGTACAGAGGTGAAAACATTCATTATTTTCATAGCTTCTTCCTTGTGACCATTCCTTTTGATTATTATTCTTCCCTTGATATTTCTTTTTGACCTAACTTATGACAAAAACATTTTTGTGGACTTCTTCATAGGTGTTGGGAATAAAAGCATAGAAGAATTATGATGTGCCCTCTGACACTTTTGGTATGCACTTTCTGCTAGCTTTTCAGGTCAAGTGCAAGTTTTTTGCTCTGTTGAACAGCTAATATACTGGGGTCTTGATCTTGCAAACTTTAGTTTTAGGGAGAACAAGAGTCATGAGGCCAGAGTTAGGGGTAAAATAAGAATTGACTTTCGAGTTAGTGTTCAGATACCTAGTGGCTGATAAAGTATGCTGACTTCTGAATTTCAGAATTTACTTCTGCCTGTAGCTTGGCACAGGCAAGACATGCCTGACTATGCAGAAATGTGGATCTGCCAGGATGGAAGACAAGGCACTGTCTCCTGGGATTGATCCCAATACTAGAGATTAAGTCCTTGACAATTTAACACAACATTAATTGTAAAACAGGGCTCCTTCCAGCCCCTTGTGGGGAAATAGCAGGGAAATGGCTGTGAAACCTGTGGAGGTGCTGACTACACCTACCCTGACAGGTCTTTTTTATCTTACCACCCATTGTGTAATGATTTGACATCAATACTCAGTCTAAGCCCAAACCAACATGCAGCTCTGTATTTCATGCATGCAATCAACAACGGCTACTGACTAGGAAGTAGTAAGAAGTCTTGTTCTTATGCCACTACTCCCCCATTCCTTCCTCTTCCAAAATCTAACCAATCCTTGTACTAGCCCATACTAACCTGAACCCTAGGCCTAATACTTAAAAACCTCTAACTCTAAAACCAATAAACAGTCAGAGGAGCTGTTGCTAACCCTCTTAAATACAGCTTAGCAGCTCCCAGGAAGCCCTGTTGTACCAGAATAGTGGCGAGGAAGCCAAAGGTGAATGAATGCTTCCTGATTTTGTCAAATCTGGATGAGAATCTAAAGTCTAGTGGAAAATCAGGGATTATGGGTTGGGTTTCACCTAAAAATGATTGGAGATTGTTTTGACCTTCTTTCCCTTAACAGTACAATTGCCAGTTGTCTGTGTAGGCTGGATGGGACCTTTTTTAGTTCCAGGTCATGAGAGGG
>NW_010541265.1:0-9265 GCF_000687285.1 Phaethon lepturus | reverse complement strand
GGAAAGAGCATGGTGTAAGTAGATTGTAAAGTCTGGTGTACAGGCGAATAATGGTGTACAAAGTATGCAATGGGTTGTAAAAAGTTTTTCATATGACTTCTTGACCGCATGGGGGAAGGATACTACACTGCATGTAACAAGTGAGAGAAAGTAGCACTAAATATGGAATTTAGCCTTTTTTTATGAAGATGCATCTTTGGAGAGATCTTTGCATGTGTCTGGACAGAGCTGCTAGTCAAGAAGTGCACTTTAAAGGAATTAAGTAGTTTCTGATTCTTTTGTTGAACAGTTCTGGGAGGTTCTCAAGACTGCTTGGGGAACTTGGCTGGTGTTTTTGGTGCATGGAATGGAAGGAGTAGGGAGGTATTTGCATTTTCAAAATGCAAAGTCAAAGTTCAAAAAACAAGTCAATGGCTGATGCCAGGATGGATCAGCAGAGAAAGCTTTTGGCTAAGACCTTCAGGTGCAACCTGAAAGGAAAAGCTTGATTTATGGCTAGTTAGAAAAGGAATATGTGTAAAGTACAAAAATTAGAAGTTCTGCCTAGTTGTGAACTGTGATCCACAAGAACTGAAGAAGCAAGTGGTGGGTTCACTTCACTGGCACCTCCTGTGTAAGTATCCTCAGGCCTTGCTAATGGCTTAGAGTAGTGGTATGAGGTAGAGAGCTGCTAAAGGGGTTTTCCTCTATGCTGGTTGGCTGTGAGTAAGGGTTTCAATAAAATCAGAGGGCTTAAAAGCAGTTTGTCTTCACTGCAGATGCTGTTAGGGTAGCTTAACAATTGATACCTTGACAAAGAATAGAAGAAAGGAAGGTTCTGGCAGTCAGACTGTCCCAAAGGACAGGCAACAGTTTATAGGGACTAGCAAACAATCTATCTTACTTATATGTAAAGTAACAAGATTTTTCAGACTGAAAAACTAATCTCTACCTCTTGCTGTTGCTGCTGACATAAAGGTTGAATGTAAGGGTTACAGCTGTGCCTCTCTTAGAAGAAATAATCATAGCTCCTGTATTCTCTTCTATCCAGGGCTTTTTCAGGAACAGAAAGTCTTGTAGTGTGAGATTTTTCCTTATACCATTTTCACTCCTTGGCTCCTTTCCCCTCTCTGTGCCTCAGCAGCAAGCTGAAATTTACTTCTTTTGTAGTAGAGGAAGAAATAGGAGCAGCCTTGGAGGGAGAGAGGTTCTGTAGGTATCAAGAACAGAAAAGCAGATGGATGGAGGAAAGGATGAAGAAGAAAGTGAACACAAAAGAATTTCCAACTCTAGTTAATTTTTTGAAGGTCGGTGGAAGGAATTGTGCCCAGTTAGATATGGAAAATACATATATCAACGTGCATTTTGAGAGAGAGCAGCTACAGCTTTACCCTCTTATCTTTTCACTTTGAACTGTCCTCTTGTCCCACTCTATATTTAGCAGACGCAATGTGGCAAGTGCTAGAAGAGGAGCTATTACTTATCATGTAAGCCCAGAACATGCTTCAGCCCTGTTATGGGTATGTGACAAAGTACCTAGAAATGTATCACACAGATCCCTTCCCACTTATTCGTACGTGTTCTTAGAGGAAAGAAATATTTTCCCTCAAAGATTATAATTCATTAGTGATTTACAAATGATGATATTTGATTTTTTTAAAAAGAGTAATTATAGCTGCAGTATGACACTCCTGCATTCTGAGTAGCATATCACTGTATTATCTGGTAATTTTTGGTAAATATTGAATGTTTAATGACTGCTATTCCAGAGTTTGTACAAAGCAAATATACTTTTATGGACTAATTCTTTTCAAATTTGTCTGCATATAGCCCAGGATTTGGTTCTGATTTAGTTCCACTTTACGGATTGCATTCAGATGTAATGAATGACATGCAGAGAACAGTGATTCAGAAGATCAGTTTTCAGTTTGGATCCTTGTTTGATTCAACATTATTGCTATTGTTCTTACATTTTTATGTTACTTTTACACTTGTATGTATCCGTTATCATAAGTTTTACTGTTGGTTTATGCTAGTTTAAGCAGAATGATAATAGCACTTACAAAGGTTGAATTAAACACTCTAGCTGTACTGTACAAGTTTACTTTTTTTGGTTCAACAGTAAGGAGCTTTCCCAGTGATAATTTTTTTTTGTATCTGCTGATCTCTACTTTTAATCATCATTCAGGAATATAGTTTTCATGCAAGTGTTCCCAGGCTACTCTTCTTTTTATTGTTTACTGCTGACCTCTGAAAACATCTGCCAGATTATAGTTTCTGACATGGGCTAGGGATCGTGAATTTTAAACTTCTTTTAAACTTCTTGAGGCTACTACATGGAAGCTGTTCAAGATATCGGTGCCTCTGAATATATACTTAAGTGAGATTACTAGCAAAACATAGGTGCTTGCCAATGCTTAGATCTTGTATAACAAAGCTTTCTGTGGATTGACCTCAATTTAGCTGTCTAAATTCTTCTTAAACTGCCCTTCAGATACCTGCATCTTCTCTCTGAATCTGTCCTTTAACCAATTTTTGCCTCATTTGGCCAATAAAAGTAGTAATATTTTTCCTTTTTACAGAATAATTAGTGTTTGTCTCATCTGCAGGTAGTCTGGTAAGACAGGTCATATGAATACTTTGATAGTTAATGATAAGGACAGTAATGTCCTTTTATGCAAGAACAGACAAGACTGGAGAGTCTGGCCAAAAATCGTACAGGGTATTGGTGTAATTCTGAAAACAGTTCTTGCACACCTGTTTATTTCCAAATTGTAACAAGAAAAATCATGGGTTTTTTTACCATGGCTAGTGGAAGCCTTATCAGAAAACTTTTTCTTTCTTTTTTTTTTTTTTTTTTTCCTGGAGACTAGTACATCATTTAGCATAGGAAATTGGCTCAAATACATGAAAGTTGTTTATCAGCCCAAACATTCCAGAAAACAGTTACCACTTACAGAACATTTTCCTCACTGACTTGCAGAACAGAGTCAATTCCCAAGTATATCCTACTCAGGAAGCAATACCAGGTAGCTGAAGTGAATTTGTGTTTCATCTGAAGGAAAAAGCAAACGTGATCAGTCTCATGTATTTACAGTCAATCATTTAGAATCCATTTTAGAAGAAAGGAAAGGGCAGATAGCAACCATAGTGAGGTTGTTGACTTGGAAAAGCAGATGCTAATATTAAGCAAGTGATGACTCTTATTTACTGTATGAACATCGGTACATGATATCTTTCTTTAGTTCTTTGTTCTGTCTTCATTTTGTCTTTCTTCTTCTACTTCAGAAAGGAACTTAAATACTAGTTTTAGTTGAAACACGATGTTTCTTTTAAATCCAAGATTGTAATTATTAGCAAATAAAACAATGAGATTTTGTTCTGATGTAGTAAATGAGTAGACAATGAGCAAGGAAAGCAAAATGTTTTTCTGAGAACTGGAACATAAAATTCACATGAGCTCATGATGGATAGACCTCTATTCTCAGGAGATGCTCTGTGCTTTAGTGGGAACCCATGACTACTTTCCTAAGGGTTGGCCAAGTGCCCAGTAGGAAAACCAACTTTTTAACTATTACATGCTATATTCATTTGCAAGCTATCAGAATATTTAATTTTAAATTTAGAGTAAGAGTACATTTGCTGCAAATAGTCCTGCAGGTGGACACTTCATAGTTCTTCATTACCTTACACATCCCTAAGACAAATCATATTCAACTATTATTTTTGCACACCATCATTGTAATGAAAGCTTCTTGGAAAAGAAAAAGGGGAAGAATGTTTTGTGAGAAAATATAGTTGTAAAAAAATCCAGAGAAACCCTGGAAGTTCCTACTGAAAATTACACAGCTAAACGGAATTATCTTTCTGTAAGAGAGTTGGATTTCAAAAATCATAAAATGATACTGTCCATCTTTAGAATCTGAAGTCTACTTTATCACTTTGTTCCTTTTAAATGGTCAGGACCAGCTTGCAAAACATGAGCTTTAATTCTTGCTCAAGAAAAGTACAGCCAATGGCTCTAATGAGTTGCTTAAGTGACCCTTCAGTAATGTGGTCTGATTTGATCTCAAAGATCAAAAAGTTTCATTGCTTCCAGAAGGCTGAAAACCCTTTGCTCATAGAGAGGCAACCCTCCATACAACTTTCAGCAAGCTCATTTGACTTTAGCCTCAGGTCCGCCACTTCAGAGTCCCCATTCCTTGACATCCTGGCATCATGTTGCTCTGGCCAAACTCCAGCTCCCTTCTTGGCTGGCTTTCACAACAGCAGCTGCTTAGACCATGCCATCTACCTGCCAGCCATTCTCCCAGGTTCTCTTTCTGCCCGTGTTATCTCTTTCCTCAGATTTTCTTTCAACCCTTTCTTTAATCTTCATTTAACTAAACCTAGTTTTATAACTGCAAAAGAATGGTTAAGATTAGTCCTGTCATCCTTTACTCTGTATTTTTATACTTAAGCCTGGAGAAGATAATTTTCTGAAGTGGCACTGCAGCAAATACAAAACTGTTGTGCTTAGCAGACTATTATCACTTGTTTAATCTTTGTTTTTTAAATAGTAAAGCCATCTGGATCTCTGATTTATGAGCATGTTTTGATACGAGTAAGATTCCCACCCCTTACCCCCCAGCCCGAATGCACTTTTTCCTACAGTACAATGCAAGGCAAGGTGGATAAAAACCTTGACTCAAGCTTTAGTGTACTTGTATTTATGTGATGTTATCTTTCAGTTTGAACACCTACCTCTCTTAAACTACATAAAGAATGAACTTACAGACATAAAACTCTGAAACTTCCCACTGGAATAATTTATATTAAAACAATAGCCAGTTTATCTTTGGACTTATGTTAGTAAGGAGGAAAAGAGGGAAGAGATGGCAGAAGCATTTTGCATTGGCCAGAGATGCCCTGCAGAGTGGAACAGACTGTCCTGTAACACAGTTCTTCAAGTACCAGTCAGTTTTTCTGGTTCCACTTTGTTCCCAACTAAGTTTGGGCTGTCATCTGAATCTAAATCTAATCCTGTCCTTTAAATTCCCCTTAGTTTTGAAATAAGGGGGAATTTTTGGCAAGAATCGCTTTTGGCAATATAACAACAGTGCAGTAGTAGCATACAGTCATTTTTCTATCTGTTGGGCTATGCAGAAGGGCACAGTCAGACTTGGTCTGAGAATTTTCACATGCATCCTTTAAAATATTTTTTGTCCCTCAAATGTCATGTAAACACCGTCAAATGCTGGCCATTGCAACTGCATTATGGTTTGCATAGGTATACTTTATGAAAATATTCAGTGAAGACATTACTTGATGTGCTTCTGAAATCAATGGGGAAAGGGAAGAGATTTTCTGTTTACGGTTTACCTTGTCTGATGCAGAAATGAAGTCTAGCTGACAATACTGAGCCTGGGCACATCTGCTGAAAGGTAGAGATCATTCTTCAGAAGGGAAAATTTCACCAGTATCCAAGAGGTTAAGGTTCCTCTTCTGTCTTGTGTTTATAAGGAGTTTGTTTGTGTTCTGGTACTTTTCACATTGAGTGTTTCAGGTTAATAAACACTAATTCCATTATGAAATAAAGCATGTCTTCTAGAAAACAGTTTTATGTTTCATTTAAAAAAAAAAAGTTGTTGTTGTTTTTTAGAGACCATATCCTGAGTGTTTAAGAAACAACCAACCAAATAAAACACACTTTACATCTGGCTTGAAATTGTCTCTTTTAAGTCCTATTCATAGTATCTCCTTATAACTTTATGAGGTTGAAATACATTCTATCATGTTTCTATTTCCTAGCCGGCACTCACAGGATGGAGTAAGTTGCTCCTTTCACTGGTTTTGGTTAGGCTAGACAGGTTGCACTCCTAGCATTTAGCATTATTGACCACAGTTCTTCTGATCATCACTTACTCCTATTCCCCTGTTCAAAACTGTCTTCATTTTTTTAGGACCCTCTCTAGAGTCTGGACATGGTATTCTACCAAATACTGAGGTGTAATAATTTCCTATTGATGGTATCCATTGATTACATTTGGTCCACCAGTACACCAGGCACTTCATGGCTACCTAATTATCCTCTAAACTTTCTAGTCCTATCCAGTGTCATGGTTTTCCAAGACAACGCTTTGTTTTGTATATTTATGCTTTTTTTTTTCCTTAGATGTATGACTTAATATATGACTTCAAAAAAACCACATGCTGCTTGCACATACCCAAATTACTGAGCAGTCCTGAGAAATCCAAATCAGCAAACTGTCCTCTTTACCAATCCTCCACTCTTCCTATTATCGGCAAACTACATAATCATTTTATGTATCCCTGATCAGCAAAAGGATTGATAGATTAGTGGAATAGTATAGTGTCAAGCAATGGCTTGATGATTTTGTGAATGCTGTGGAAGACAGAAAAGGTGGGTACCTATGCAAGTTGTGGCCATGTGCTTACCCCAGCACATGCGCCATTTCTTCCTTAGTTTATACAAAGCTGGTGTGGGGGCTAGGGGATCTGTTACACTCAGGGTCAGTTCCAAATGTGGTGAAAGAACACGACTACAAAATGAATTTTGAAGCATGCTGGCTGCATTGCGTACAGCCTAGTTATTCCCTGGAAATGTGTTTGTTCAGTTAGGATTTCTGTTTACAGTTGTATTTTGACAGCAACCTCTAGTCATTCTGAGTCATTTAAATGCGTGCCATATTGTTTTTATGTTGTTCTGTTTTCTAAATTAAAATGGCTACATTCACACCAAGCTGAGCTTGCTGTGTTACTCCCCAAAGGGCCTGAAGCCACTTTCCCTCCAAATACACAATTGTCCAACTCTCTTGGGTCTGTGTTCAGTCTCTGATTCCCTCTCATTATTAGACAGCACTCAATAGCAAAGACTTTGTGGATAAAAGAATGGGTAGGACTTTGAGTTCAAGCAGGAGCATTTCCTGCTCACATGTAATTGCATTAAAAAAATTAGGCATATGACACTACAGCTGTCTTCCTAACCACTTTTGAAGATCATAACCATGCTTTTTGTCCATGATTTTGTCAGAACAGAGAAAAGGAAAGTTAGCAGGAACATTAAGAAACAGTCTCCCATATTCACCTGCAGAAGATACCTATTTCAGTGTGGTCTGCAGAACACTTGCTCTGTGTGCTACCACTTACCTGAGATCACAACATAATTCTTGCTCTTTTCATTTATTTCTTATAGTCTCTTCAAAAATAAATATTGCTGCCTTTAAAGCAAATGAGTTAACTGAACTGCTGAGAATCTCAGTGTTTTTCCATGACTGTTTCAAAGCAAAATTCTCCCTTGCTTTTTTTTTTTAATAAGCAGATTTCTGTCTCCCTGTCTTCCCCTCCTCCTTTGGCACAACTCGATGTGTGAATTGTGATACTTGCCACTATATGACCAAAACTCCCTGAACTACACTCCACAAAAGCAGCAGTGAACTTGACACAAAAAAACATGACCCTATTTGTAAGGCAGAAACAACAAGGACTTCACACTTTGTTTCTGATGTTTGTTTGTTCTTTATCTGCTGTGCAAATTCATTTGGTTTTGGTTACAAGCCACTGGGATATTTTTGTTTGCGTGCTTTTTTAAACAAAATTTATGCAAAATATTACGCAAGATCTCAATCTTCCATTGCAGTTACGGAGCTTTTCAATGTGAGCAAGAGTAGAACAGGGTCCCTAAAATGGTCTTTTTGATACCCAGACTAATGGCGAGATAGGACAACCTTGATTAAGTAAATTCAGGTATTGCAAAATGCATGCTTTTGAAGCTTAAATATATGATAAGGAAAATGCAATGCAGAAAGGATAGCAGCAGCCACTCCAACTGCTGAATCAATACAAGAGCATACAAGTGTAGTTGTGTGTCATGTAGGTTTCGGCTGCCTTATACAAACACAGCTGGGGTTTCCCCTTCAAGTAGTTTGAAAATGTTCTGATAAGCATCCAAACTTAGACAATAAGTTAAGCAACTACATTTTCAGGATTTATCCATCACATATTATTTCTGTACATACTAAATACTTACAAAAGTTTGGTGAAAAGGAGGTAGTGATAACTATGGCTGTTGTATAACACCAGTTAGGTATTCCTGGTATTGTATTTTAACAGCTTATTATTATTGGTTATACAAGACTGAAATACTGGGACAGTATTCTTCTCAGAGAACTTACAGTCAAAAGCAGTGTATTGACAAGTAACAGCTGATGGGGAACTAAAGTGAAAGGGCCTTTTATTTTTAGTATCATTATATGCCCCTTTTGATTTTACGTATGTGTTATGTTCATTTCTCTTCTAACTTGATGCTTAAATCATCTACTCTTTAGAAAGATGTGAGTGGAAAAGCAGGCTTTGTGTTTCTGATAGCTTTGGAAAGAGAACAGAGGGAGCACAACCTTACCCCAAAATATATTCTCCCTTCCAGAAATTTTGCTTTTAATTGCCTTTTTCTTACCTCCCCAGCTGTGCTCTTTTCTGAATCTACATCATTCAAAATATTTCTGGAACACCTTAAGACTTTGTATAAAACAATTCTTGAACAGCAAGTTTTCTAAATTAATTTTCCAGGATGCTGATTAAAAGCTTTATTTCTCACTCACTCTACACATGACTTTCCTCTATTTCTGATATGTGTCTCTTGCCACATTTTGCCCAACGGTCAGCTTATTATTTGCAAGTTTGTTGTACAGATGCTGTGCAAGCACAGAAAGACAGTTCAACAGGAAAAGTAGCCAAGGATTATTTTGCTAACACTTCTATGCACGTGACATATACATTCAAGTTACTCATGTGCACATTTCTAAAATCTGTTCCCAGGATACTGCAGGAACAAAAATACAAATTCTCTGACTTCATTTTTGTTTTACCAGTGAGTTTGTTTTGCTTTTGTTTGTTTGTAGTTTCTGGGAATCACATGATAATTATTCATTTTTTGGTCTTTTTTCCTTTATTAGTGTTTGTCTCTGATCTACTTACAAATCTATACTCTTGCAAATGTACATCTATGTACATACTTGTTTCTGAATACGAAGATGCACCTAACAGAAGTCAGAATTTTAAAGACCTAAAGGGGAACAAAAGTATGTATGTCTGTGTGCATATGTAAAATGGATATCGATTTTATTAGCTATATCTCAAGCAACTGTAATTATGTGGAGTGACCACACCATACTATGGCTGTTGTATAATACCAATTAGGTATAATACCAGTTTGGGTATTATATTTTTAGGTCCACTGATGTCGTCACCACATCTGTGGACAAGGGAAGAGCTACCAATGTCGTCT
>NW_010541264.1:0-3667 GCF_000687285.1 Phaethon lepturus | reverse complement strand
GGTCCTTTCCAACCTTAGTGATCCTGTGAAAATAGAGAAGCAAATAGGAAAAAAGTCCTTCCATTATCAGACCTGTCACCTGATTTCTGTAACAATTTCTCACATACTAAGAGTCACATTACTTATTACTCCATGTACTGAGAAGAGCGCTTAAAACTGAAGTAATGCCCGTGGTTCTTCTCTGGCACAAGAGTACTTTCTAACTTGTTTCCAGTCTGTGCAAGCAAATTAAGAATCAACTTCTTTCATTAGATCTCATTACAAGTTTTGCCATATTCCTATCTGTTGTGAAAAAAAGAGGTATTTGGTCTGATTGCTCCAATGGCCATATTTCCATTGCTAATATGTATTGATGGATATTATATATTCACTATATGTAAGTCTAGCATGAACTTTAATGGAGATATTTTTCTTGTTTGAAGGATACAACTTCCACCAATGAAAATAAGTATGAGTAACATCTATAAGATCCTCAGCATATGTTCACCCTGCCAAAAAAACCCCAAACACACACAAAAGCACCTTCCAGTTGTCTCACCCTTCAGTCTTGTCAATGGATAGAACGAAGGATTCCAGATTTAAGGAGTTTATTAATTAATTAATCCTAAAAGAGGCAGGACAAATCATCTTGTGAAAGTACCTATTTCTTGTCACTAAGATCTCAGAGAGAGTTTAGTTGCCAGACCCTTAATCAGAAAAATAGTTTAGAAAAATCCTACTGCTTGTCATAACCCTCTTTTTTATTTTCGTCTCGTGTACTGAACAACCTCATTCTTTAGATTTCCTTACAAATCCCATTTTCCAAAACTCCTGAGGCTTTTGATGTTAGAGACAAATGGAAGATTCTAGGGGGGCAGGTCAGTAGGAGACAACACAACTAAAAAAAGATTAATGAACCTGGATGTAGTGGTCAAGAAGGTGAAGAAGTAGTTGTACTTAAGCAGTAAACCATGAAGACTGAGTTGTTCTTTTACTCTTGAAAAATGTAACTGTCATGAGATCAGCAGAATCCACAGTAACCGAGGTAAAGGTAAAGGTGACCAGGGGAGATGGTGACCACCAACTCAATTGAAGGACTGTGCAAATTATGCACCCCCCCTTCTAGGAGCATGTGCAAAAATTTAAATATGTATAACCAATAATAAGCAATGTGGTGATTACTAGCCAATGAATATAAGTTTGGGAGGTTCTCTGTTATTTTTCCTAATTGTGTCCTGGGATAAATATGTGGTGATACCTTTGTGTGGCGTGCTAGCTTTGTGGAATACCACCTAGCACCCATATCTGTGCTAATACGCTATAAATAAAATACCTGTAGTCTGTGTGTATTTTGGAGAATTGCACACCGGGTATATGATCCCACTTTTGGAACAATACTTTGGCTGATCTTTTCCAGATTTGTTTAGTACAAAATTACTAAAGAAAAAAAAAAATTCAGGGTCCCAAACTAGTCGTAATACTGTGGTGAAGGCTACACTGGCAAAGGAACTGAACAGAAAATCTTCTCGTGTTTTCTTCTTAGAGACTTTTCTTGTCAGCTCTATCCGGATGTGCATGGTGTTGGGGGAGGTATTGGCAATGCATTAATGGGGTGCATATTTCAAACCCATGCACCTGGCAACACAAATTCCAACCATGACCCTTCACGGACTAGGAGGGACAATCTTCAGCCTGGCGTTCCCTAAACACATCCTCTATTACAAATACAACTTTGATGGGCTTTTTCCAGCCCATCGTCATCTCAGATCTAGCACTCCAATTTAGCAGCATCTATCTGAGCCATCTTCAGCGGGATTAATGCCACCTAACTTGGAACATCTGCATCTAAGGCATTCGCCTCAGACTCCTCTTACAGTCTACAGAGAGAAGTAAGCACTTTGGATTGTAATCTATCCAATACGTTTTATACATCTACTTTGTATGAGCTAATCATCTAAGGAAATTATTTATTCTTTTCCAATGACAATAGCAGGAGTTTAGATATCAGCTCAGAAGTCAGCTTCTGCCATGCAGCCTGCACTTCCTTTTTGATGTTGCTCAGCACATTTAGGCACTATAGGGAGGTGACCAGACACTATAGCAGTGAAAACCATGTAAGGACATCCATCCAATAACTTACATCTGGACCATTTATGATAACATAACTTCGTAAGACCTCCACATTTCTTTCCATGGGTCTAATTTTAAATTTTCCTCTAAACTCTTATTTATTCAAACCCCCAGTTTTTAGTCAATTTGACAACATCTGACAACTGAAAATGTTGGAAATGTGTTCCGTTCCTGTGACAATCAACAAACCTTTCAGACCAACACTGTTTCTTACCTGAAACTACAGGAACATTAAAATCCAATTAAAAAATCTTTCACTTCCTCAAGGTTTTGTATCCATCTCTATTTTCTTTAAGAGCTTGATTTTCTCATGGGAAAATAAAAAAAAAAAATTAGAACTTGTTTGGCAAAGCTCACCCGCCCCATAATTTCCATCTTTTCCTTTTTTTTTAGCCAACTAAATATACCAACTCTTCCGTTCTGTCAGGTGGAGTGTTCCTCCCTTCACCTCAGTCCTTAAAAACCTTTTCAGAGCTGAGACTAGTGAAACACCCCAGGGGATAATCAAGCAAACAAAAGCCTTGGAGAGGTTGTCATCAACCTCATATGCACATAAATAACCATTCTTTTCCTGTACACTCTGATTGGAATTAGTGTTTTCTTAGCCTACATTTTGATTACTTTTGGGCTTGGATGGAATTATATTGCTAGATAGGATGACAACTGAATGGAAGATTACTATGATGATCATCACTGCTATCAAGTCAGCACTGTGTTCTACAGACCTTGATGAAGTTTAAAACTGACTAGGGCCTGGATTCAACGCTAGGCAGTTACCCAAAAGCCAGCTGTCCTAGTCATCCTCTGGAGATGCTGTGACTGTATTCCCAGCTCTAGTATCACAAATTAATGAGACGATCGTTCCAGGTCATGGTTTTCAATCTCAGCTTGCATTTAAGAAGGTCAGGTAGACTGCAATTTTTTAGTCAATGTTCAGACTGCTTAGTCGCCAAGGCCAGACAGAAACAGCTTGATGAATAGATATCTCTTGGCAAAGCACAACTTTGCATCAGCTTGGTGAGCCTCAAAAAGAAAAAAAAAAAATTATAAGAACATGGGGAAATTCAAAGATCACATGAAAAAAGTGAAGTCCCCAAAAAGTAGAAGGGGACGTTGTATTATGCAAACACCGCTAGATGGGAGTGTAGTCAAAACAACCTGAAATATCAGTTTCTATCTCAGTGGCTTTGGCCTGTGCAGGCTGAACTGCAGAGACTGAATGTCATCTGTTTTGATTACTAACATGAGACGGAATAAATCTGTCTCAAAAATACAAAATCTACCTGTTGGCTTTCATGTGATATACCCTTAGTTTCCCACCAACTAGCCATGTTGGAACTCTCAGTTCCATGATAGAAATAAAATGCTTGTGTTCAACCAGATGGTCTCAGCTACATCATTGCCATGATCTCTGTGTGTAAGGGTTACCTAGAGTCTTCAGTTTGGAGGACAAGGCACACCAGAAGACAAATCTCTGTTCTTGGTGCCAGAATATCTTTATATAATTACATAGAATCATACAATTGCTAAGGTTGGAAAAGACCTCTAAGATCATCAC
>NW_010541263.1:4438-21296 GCF_000687285.1 Phaethon lepturus | reverse complement strand
GCCATTTAAGGGATTTCCAGAGAGAAATCTCCGCAACAAAAGTAATTGAACAATGTTTCCTGTGGGCCTCACTGCTAAGGCAGGAAGGGAGTTGTAGAGTAATGCTGATTATTTTAAAATATTGTAGGATAAATATAGTGGGGCAGACAGCACTGGATGCACAAAAAGCCCTGTTTCACTCGGTCTGGTGTGTCTGTTTGGTCGCTGGTTTCCTCAGCACAAGTGAGGCTGTGCTGTAGACAGGTCTGCACATTTGGCTGGAGCTTAGGAATCCTTTTGGGAGCCCTGCAGCCATGCTGTCTTACTTAGACACTGGGCGAGGATGAAGAAGAACTAGGAAAGAGCAGGGCTGGGAAGGGAGGCAGGGAAGGAAGGGATGATGACAAGATCACTCAGTGAATCGGGAAAGGGAGGCAGCTGCTGTAGACAGGCTGTATCATTCAGGGTGAGCATGGGCTGAGTGATGGGAGGCCATCGTCCTGGCTGGGGTAAGGCACCCGCATCTCTGCCTCTGGGTGACCCTCCGTGGCCTTGGGCGGTGCTGGGGGACGGACCTGCATCTGTCCTTAAAGCAGCTCTTCTTTTTGCTACTGCTAATCCTTTCCTGTTCTTGCTCTTACCATCCTTCAAGTCTCTGTAGACAGGGATTTCGGTGTGTCCGAGGTCCTGACTGCAGAGCCCCTGCCTGGCACCCAGGTGCTGCTGTCAGCTGTGCATATTTTGCACCCTTCTGGACACTGTCTGCTGGTCTACTGCACATCAGGCAGCCATAGATACTGCAGCAGAAGGCTGCCAATCTTTACTGTGTTTTCTTCTCTGCCACTGGTACCACTGATTGCTTGATTCTCTCTCTGATGGAGTGTGAGGAAGATTTTAGCACTCTGTATATCATTTGTAAGCCCAAGTAACAGAACCTCGGTAAGATTAATCAGATTTGTAGCTATTCAAGTTTATGCGTTGCTTTGCTCCATAAATCAAAACCAGTTTAAATTTGAAGCGGTGGAGCTTAGCCAGTGTAGGAGCAAGATCCAAAATAGCACTTAAATACCTAATATACAATTTAAGCAGAACTTATGTTCCCAGTCTAGAACGATAAAGGAAAATCCCTGTCCACTTTGCTTAGGCGCCACAGAGGCTGTAAGTGCCTGAATTTGTATAGAAAGCTGACTGCAATCCAGTTGTCTCCTCCCTTGAATATCTCTGTAGCTTATCCAGCAGCTAATGAAAAATACATAAACAGTCCTGGCAACAGGATGCACAGCCTCAGTTACCTCGCTCCCTAGATGAGCTTCTTGTGCCTAGAGTCTGGACGAAGGTTCCTTCTGGTCTTGGGTCTTCTGTCTTTCTGACAGCACAGTGGTATAGTTTGAAAAGAGATGATAGCGGGGTGCCTGCTACTGATTCTTTTAGGGTACGCTTACAGGATGTTCCTCCTGGAAGGGCTGACTGAATCCATTGGGTTAGGGTGATACTGAAGTATCCCCTCATCTCCTTAGTGTTGCTTTAAGTACTAAGGTATGTTGGCAAAGTGTAGGTACCTCCCTCTGTTACTCAGCTGTCCTCAGCAGTGTCTAGTTACACCATCCTTCCACCACAGTGTGTAGCTGCTGCATAAAACCCTGCAGGTAATGGAGAACTGAAGATGTCAGTTGGCAGCGGTCCGGAGGAGCAATGTTTAGAGATGCGTAACACATCTGTACAAGTGCTTCTTGCAATGTTTATGGCTGAGGCAGGGAAGTGTTTCTAGAGCTCGGTCGTGGCTTTTTTGCTTACTGGCAGAGGCTGAGGTTGCTGGCAGCCCCACTGAGGCTTTTGGTTGCAGATGTTCTCTACACCTGGACTGCAGCAAAACCAGATCAAGCTGAGACTGTGAAATGGCTTTGGAAGAACTGTTCTTCATTCTTCTGTCACTTACTGACTTTACAAACAGTAGCCTTGTGTGGAACGGAGGCAAATTTGAGTGGGGTAAATGTGAGCCGAGAGATGCACACACGTAAGGAGCGTCTTGCTGCATAAGGCATTTTCTTTGAGCTCTCTGGCTCTCTTTTTAATTACCGTAATACTAAGATGAAGCTCCTTGTGTCTAATCATGATGCTTATTGCCCTCTAGGTGTCCTGTCTGCAGATACTGCCAAACGCCTGAGCCAGTGGAAGAGAACAAGTGTTTTGAGTGTGGAGTTCAAGAAGTAAGTAGGTGGGTGGATGGTGAGTGAGATCTAGACTAGATCTGGCTGCACAGCTGCTCTGGTTGCTTTTGTGTTTAATTCTGTGGCTGATTTTACCAGTCAGTGGTATATCTGCTTTCCTTTTGAGTTGGAATCAGTACTGGGAAAGGATCTTACCTCCCAGGTTTCCTGTTCTGACAAATGTTTGTGATTCTTAGAAAGAAGTATTAGCACATAAGCTGATCGGAGTGTGTGTGATGAGTATGATAGCAGGCAGCTGAACTAACACTGAACTTGGTGGTCCCTGCTATTCTGTGCTCTTCAGAGCTTGCTTTTGTGGTCCTGCTGAAGTGCCTCATTCGTTAGTCAAAGCCATTCTTCCATCCATGCTTGTGGTGATCTGTCAATATACCCAGCACCTACAGGCTGGTAATTGGCTTGAATGAGCAGGTACCTCCTTCTCTTTAGCTGTCCAGCTGAGCAAGGCTTCAAAGAAGGAGGGCGAAAAGCAAACGTTGTTTGCTTTCTAAGGAAGTGCCTGGATGTACACAGCATCAGCAGGCCATTGGTGTCAGATCACGCTTTCTCAAAGTGCTGGTACCACTGCTTGACAGTATTATACGTACAGAGCTTTCTCATTCTGTTGACAGAACCTTTGGATCTGCTTAATATGTGGGCACATAGGCTGTGGCCGGTACGTGAGTCGACACGCTTACAAACACTTTGAGGAGACCCAGCACACCTACGCGATGCAGTTGACCAACCACAGAGTCTGGGACTATGCTGGAGGTAAGCACTCTGTCTTTCCCTCTTGTAGGATGACCTTGTTTGTAAAACAGTTTTCGGGACCCCTTAGTAAGAGTATTTGCGGTAGGGTTTGCTTGGAGACGAAGGGGTTTGCATCTCTACTAATACTTTGTCTTTTGGGAACATCTATGTCATCTCTAATAGTAGTTTTCATGGGTCTGTAGCAGATGGAGGAGGGAGAACATGATTCTGTAATGAACAGGGATGGTCCTGTAGTCTCTGTGGAATGTGTTTGTTACTCCCTTTCCACCAATTTGCCCTGAGGTATGGGAATGGGCTGTTGTGATAAATATCCTGTAAGGTGTCTGTGCAAAGTCTGCTAAATAACAAATACATCTGGTGTTGGCTTTCTGCCTTGCTGATATGCTGTTACAGCAGTCTGCATGGTTAATTGTGCTGCATAAAGTATTTCCACTGGTGTCAACCTGGGTGTTCTTAAGCTAAAACTCCCTGTGGTTGAATTTTCTCTCCTCAGATAACTATGTCCATCGACTGGTTGCAAGTAAAACTGATGGGAAGATAGTTCAGTATGAGTGCGAGGGAGATATGTGTCAGGAAGAGAAAATTGATGCCTTACAATTAGAGGTAAATATTTTGGACTCTGGTTGGACTCTGCATTGTGCTGCTGTGTGGAAGTGTTTCAAATCCAGATATGACTACAGGAAAATTACATCAGCTTATGCAGCAGACCTGCTCCCTGCATGTAGGCAATCATCTTTAGGCAGAAGCAGGATGTTTTTACTGCCCTTTAAAAAAAAAAAAAAAATCACAAACAAATACAAAACCACCAAAAAACCCTTTTTCTTGGCTCTGCAGAGCCAATGCAGCTAAGTGTAAGCTCACTGCAGCTTCATCCTGTGTTCACTGGTAGACTGAAGATTAGCTGGTTACGCTGCTAAAAACACGCAGGTCACTGGAGAGAAAAATGGCTTCAAATGCCCAGACTTACTCAGCAGGCCCTTCCTAGTGGATCTGTGACTTGGCTTAAGAGCCAGGATATGTATGGAACTGTCAGTTTGAGTAGTTTAACTTGTAAACTGAGTTGGTCTGTAGGAATCCATAGCTCCGTGCTTACTTTGGTTATCAAAGAAAGCTGACAGGCTCACCTGATACCAGCCTGTCCTTCTCCCTTCTTTTGAAGAGATAGTGATTATTTTGTACCTGTTGGCCAGCTTCTCCTATCCTAACTGGAAGGGTAAAGGAGAGAAACTCAAAATTACTGCTCCACTGAGGAGATACCCTAGTGTCTAACGCAGCTGAAATCATGCTGCAGTGTATCTGAGGAGGAAGAGCCTGTAGAGACCAGACTTCATAAGCTTATTGCTCAAATAAATATTTGGTTGCTTTTCCATGAATTTTCTGAGTGAGACTTAGATGCTAAACCAGCTATTTTTAACCCTTTCTCTTGGGAGGTTGGTTGCTTTAAAGCATGCAAGACCTCTCTCGCTTGTGAGATCTGAATGTTTCTAAAGAGAATGAATTTGACAGTGTATTTTGGCACTCTAATATTACCGAGAGCATTCAAGGCTTTTTGCACGTGTTTAATTCTGTAGTGAATGCCTAACTGGGTGCTTATTAACGTGATGATAAGAAATGATCACGTTTTTCAACCTTCTCATAACTTGTTTCGAGAACCAGCAGGGAAAAGATGGGATGTAAGGCATATATCCTTGTTCAGCTGCCAAAATAACTTTGGAATGGGCCGTACTTTTTGGAGAACAGTAATTGTGAATAGTTACACACAGCTGAGGCTGCTTTCCCAGAGACGTTCTTACAGCAAAGCTAGATGTGTGCACGTACCCTTCTGCCTTGGGTTTTGGGTTGTGATGGGGAACTTGGCAACTCAGCCTTTGAGATCTCAGACTCTCGTGACAGGGATGGTTGATGCTTCATTTTCCTGTGGAGTGTAAAATTTGTAGAGAGTTATCGCTACTAGTGTGAAAAATCTGTCTCCTCTTCAAAAAGTTGTTGGCAGGATGCTGGGTACGGCTTGGTGGAACTTTTACTTGATCCTTGCTGTTGTGTTCTAAAGGCTTTCCTTGACTTCAAAAAAAAAAAAAGAAGTGATTTGATTTTGAAATCAAATTGGTGAAACGCATCTGCTGGATCTGCAGTTTTCACGTATGTCCAGAATGTCCTATATGCTCAATTTCATCTGATTAAATTGATTTGTATATTGGAGCCCTTTGGGCTTCTTAATCAGCGTAGCCACCCTTACGTAAAAGCTGACTGTTCTGTGTGTATCTTCTGTGTTTATAGTACTCATACTTGCTAACAAGCCAGCTGGAATCGCAGCGAATCTATTGGGAAAACAAGATTGTCCGAATAGAAAAGGATACAGCTGAAGAGGTGAGCTCTGCTCTGGGCATGTGTGAAAGAAACTCTGCTGAAACGCTGTTAAGTTAAATGGGAGATGGAGCAACATACAGCCTGAATGTTGCGTGACGTGGCCTCGCATAGCCTGTTTCACTACCAGCTGAGAAAATTGGCTCCAAGACGTATCCCTTATCTCGCTGCTCAGATCTAGCAATTTGCTGCTCAGTGGTGCAGAAGTAGGTAGATTGCCTCCTAGATTGAAGGTTGATTTAAACGCGCTGCTCGGGAAACTGCAGCAGTGGTGAAAACAAGTCCGTGCTACTGCAGGATCCCTGCTCGCCGATGCCATCCGTCTCACGCTGACGTGTATCTCTAGGGAAGGTTAGTGTAGCACAGACAATATGACTTTAATTTGCTCTGCTGCAGAAAGTGGAAGCTGTCTTTCTGCTGCACATGCATAAAGATTTGCCCTTTCTTTTTGATCCCCTACCTCTCTCATCACCCTTTGGGAAAAGTTCAGAGTCTTGTCCTATGAAGCATTCTGTAGGCAGGGCTGCTTCAAAACGTCGTGAGCAAAAATCCAGTGAGAATATTTTAATGCTTTTCGGTCTACATAGATCCTTTCAACTAGGTTTAAAGTGAGTCAGGATTTAGGGCTGAGTCCTTAACTGAACTTTCCGTATGACTTCTAACTGCAGTTAAGTAGCGTTGTAAATGTAGAAATTATGATTATTGAAATAGTGGTCATTGACCTTGGTCTAAAGAACAGTCCCAGAAATCTTATGGAGGGCCCTATAAAAGGAAAAGATACATCAAAAATTGTCTTGCACGGGACCAGGAAACGCGATCCACAAACTGATTTCAAAGTGAAACGACTATGATGTATGCCCTAAATGTGGTTTCATGTTTAAAGATCCTTACAGTTTTATTCATGGCACTTGCTCCACGTAAGTCTGGTCTGGATCAGTGCCACCATGCAGTGTATTCCATTATCAGTGCTCAGGCTACTTCCCCAAATTAACCATCAGCTGCATAAACATTCAGTGATTAAGGCCGGAAGGCTTAAAACCTGCTCTGCACTGACTCTGGCATCAGTGAAGGCACCATGTGTGCTGACACTGACATTTATCCAGATTGCTCCTCCAGGAAAGCATTTTTCCTTTAAATTCCTGTCTCCACTACATGCAGGCGTGCTTTTGACACTAATATAGGGGAAACAAGTATTTCTGTCTATAAGTCTCCTGTAAGTCTTATGTTGGAGATTTTGACGTGTTCTGTGCAGTGCCTAGAGAATGAGAGCTGGCTTTTCTTCAGCAGTAGCAGTCTCGAGTTGTGAAGTAGAGGGGAAGAGGAAGCCCATGTACGTGTGGTTCTGTTTGCGTTTTGCATGAGTAAGATATCCGTGTCAGTAGGTCACTGCCTTATGACAGCAAGCTGCCGAGTCAGTGCTGAGCAAAGTAGCACGTTAATTTTCTGACTTTGACCATACTTATTCTAGATTTAGTTTAAAATGAGCAAAAGCCCAGCAGTATAAAGCCTTAAGATGAAAATTTAAGTTTGCTTACGGATACAAAAACCTCTGAGAGAATGGTTAAATGAATGCTTAACTGCAGTCAGTAAGAAGTTAAGGATCTAATGCAGCTTTTGTTTGAATGGGGTGCCTGGCACAGATTTGCAGCTTGAGTTGCTGTTCTGTGTGAGCAGCTCCCACGGCAACGTGGTTCCTTGTGTGGAACTGTGAAGTGTAATGCAGTGAGTCTTCATCAGAATTAAACCTTTTCTTGACTCAAAGCTTTTGCTTACCTGGATATAGTAATTGGTCAAAGTCTAGAAACCGCTCCAGAAAAATGAATGTCATAATGAAAGCACAGAGGACTTTGATCTCTTTGAAATGCCTGTGTGTTTGTTTTTACAGATTAACAACATGAAGACCAAATTTAAAGAGACCATTGAGAAGTGTGACAGTCTGGAACAGAGGCTGAATGACTTGCTCAAAGAAAAGCAGTCTGTCGAAAGGAAGTGGGTACCGCTGCCAGGTTTAGTTGCATGCAGCCATTAAAACTCCGTGCACTGACATCCAAAAAGAAAAAAATCTTGCTATTCCTGGGCAATTTTGGGCTATTTAAACTGGTATACTGAGAAGACAGCTTATTTTAAAAAAAACCCTCTAATTTCTGTAGGTGTTCACAAATTGAAAGTGCCTGTTGAGCGGAACACAGCTTTTGGGCTCGGATTTTTTTTTTTATGTGGTCTGTGTATTTAGCATTCAGTAATCCTTCCTCTGCCTGCTCGGAAGTAGACGCCAGTCTGTTTTGCAGTTGGCGGATACATCCAAAGAGAAGAAAGGCAGCTCAACAGAGGCATCTCACCCAGCACAGAGAAAAATGTAGATCTTGGGAAATGCCTAGATAAAAGACATCAAGCGTGGGGGCTGTGCAGATCAGTGTGGTGCAGCTCCCTAGGTGGGACTGCATGCTCTATTCCTCTAACCCCTGGCGCTGCTGCCTCTCCAGCAGTCCTGCTTGCAGCAGGGAACCCAGGCTAGTGAGCTGTGGTTCATGCAGCTCACCTTGATGGGTGGAAAGGAATCTCTGTATGATGCCAGCAAACTCTGAGGGTAAAAGCACTGAGTTGTTAGGAGCAGGGAAGCACTGTCTGTGAAACATGAAACATACTGATATCCTTGTGGGAGCATCTTGCTTCCGAGTGCCGTGGTATCTTCCGAGTCTTGTACTCGGAGTGTGGCGAGAGCCAGCATCTGGGAGTCCTTGATTGTCCTCAGCTCGCTAAGGACCCCAGATCTCTGCCCTTTTTGGCGCCTATTCCAAAAGTTGCAGATGTGTGTTCCGGCCTACAGTCCCATGCTTACACATACGCTATGTCTGTTGCCTCTGGCCATTGGTGCAAGATGGAATTGCCCAACTTGCAAGAGAAAGAATTCTCCAGCTGGGTGATGCAGTTGGAGGGGAAAAAGGAAGGGAAGGAGCTCTGCTTCACAACATCCTATTCCATATGCAGGTAACACCATACAGACAAGCAGGTGCTACCAAGCCTTAAGCTGGGTAGAAGATCCTGGGGGCACTTCAGAGTCCTCCTGTGTCGCCTCCCCTTTCCCATCTGTTTTTTGACATGGGTGTTGATTTCTTCTCCCAAGTAACCAGCGACAGGACAAGAGGAAATGGCCTCAAGTTGTGCCGGGGAGGTTTAGATTGGATATTAGGAAAAATTTCTTCACCGAGAGAGTGGTCAAGCATTGGCACAGGCTGCCCAGGGAGGGGGGGGAGTCACCATCTCTGGAAGTGTTCAAAACACGTGGGGACGTGGTGCTTCGGGACATGGTTTAGGGGACATGGTGGCGTTGGGTTAACGGTTGGACTTGATGATCTTGAAGGTCCTTTCCAACCTTAGTGATTCTGTGATCTTTTGCCAGAAAACCAAGTTCCAGGTGGTCTTGGTGGGGCAGTGCACTGCGTTCCTGACATGTGCTTCTATTTATAAGGTGTTCTCAGCTGAATAACAAAGTGGCTAAACTTTCCAACGAGCTGAAAGAGGAGCAAGAACTGAATAAGTGTCTGCGAGCGAATCAAGCCTTGCTTCAGAATAAACTAAAGGAGGAGGAGAGAGTGTTAAAGGAAACCTGCGAACAGAAGGACATGCAGATCTCCGAGATCCAGGAGCAGTTGCGGGATGTCATGTTCTACTTAGAGACACAACAGAAAATCAATCACCTCCCAGCTGAGACCCGACAGGAGATTCAGGAAGGACAGATCAACATTGCAGTGGCATCTTCTGCCAGCTCCGCTGCGGGGGGCACGGGCAAACCTTCTTCCAGGAGAGGCCGTGGCAAGAGGGGCAAATGAAAATCGGAACACCCTGCTCCTACCCTGAAACTGGTGGTAGGCCAGGCTCACCTCTCGGGACTCCGGCTGGGAATGCCCAGTTCACTAAAGCTCAGCTAGAAATTGTCTTCAGAGCTGCTCGTAAAACTGGCTGCCAGTCAGCGGAGGTGTCTGTGGTATTTAAAAGCATTTCACTGCACTATTTAGCTATTTTTAGGCAGATCTTAATGATCATTTTGCCTTCCTACCTTTTCAAAGCCCCTCCTATCATGCATTTGACTTTCTTCTTGGAGAGTGTACTGTTTTGGGGTGGGTGGGTGTGTATGTGTTAAACATCGCATTCCTAAGGGGATGCTATAGAGTAGGCTAGGCCCAGAGTGCAAGGCTTCTCCAGTTCTCCTCCTGGATTAAAAGTATTCTCAGTTAAGAAATTAATTTATTTAAGAAACAGTGTAAATTAGATTATATACATCTCCTTTTACTATGTGCAGTCCTGACACTGCAGAACTGCTAGTGCAAGGAGTAGAACTATAGTTTGGAAATAAAAAGGAGTGAGGTGTGGAAAATAAACCATCTTAGTGGTGTAAGAAGTTAAATGAGTCCTAAAGGCTTGTAATCTGGGATATTAAACGCTTTAAAGGGACTTACTTTTGCTACTATCTGTTTCTTCATTTTAAAGATGGCCGTTGAAAGGCCAGCGCTTGCTGCCTTTTGGGGCAGAAAGCATGAAGAGTTTTATATTCTGGAAACTGTTTAACATGGTTATTTTACAGGCACGTCTACAAATCAAATTGAGCTATCTTTGCAAAGACTGGTATGCGTTGCCTACTAACGGCTGCCACAGCGTTCCCATCCTCCCGGAGCGCGGTGCGTATGCGTTCCCTCCATGAGCTGCACGAGGGGTGTGTTGGCATGAGCTGCAGTGCTGCTAGCCGTAAAACGAGGTGAGGAGAATGCCTAACGCAGCGTTTTGAAAACCTCGCTTGCTACACGCCTGTACCCAGCCTTTGCCATAGCTGCAGTGCTGCTGCGCTCGGGTCTGCGGCGGAGCCCTGCGACTGGACTCTCGCCGCTTAGATGCGGCTGTTGTATCCGCTTACCGTGATCACAGAGCGCCGCCCATTCTGCTCCAAAACATGTCTCTGGCCAGAATCTTGGCTGGCAAAACTTTTCGTGTTCTTTGCCCTAAAGGTACACAGGTCCCGTAAGGGAAATTTTGAGGACAATCTGGGTGGTTTCTTTTTGTTGATTTTCACTTAGAGTATATACCAGGCTTGCTGCTCTGGAGTGGGAAGAGTTTTACCCTGGCTGCAGAAGTGACTGTCCTGGTTGCTGTGTTGCGCTCAGCAATCTGAGCATTTAAAGGCTAATCCTTTATTAAAAATGGCTGGGGGAATCCCACAGTTGTCTATTCAGGCCATACTATGTTCCTTTTTCCGTTGTTCAAACTGCAGGAACAGCCATGATCTTAGTCTGTAACACTGAAAATACAGCTCTTGACTTCAGCCAGCTCCAAACTGGAACAAAGAAATAAAACAGCTAGTCCTTTATTGCTAGAAGTTGTTCTTTTTGGCCTAGTGAAAGGAACGAGTTAGAAAAAATAGAATGACTCTCGGGAAGGCGAGTTGTTATAAGCTGCTTCCTGACTTCATGAACTGGAAGCATTGAACTTCCTCACTTGGAAATACAGAGTGCTTGTTCGTGCACTCACTGCATCCACTGCTTGGGTTTGGGGATCTGCCCCAATCATCTGGAACTTCTACCTTTTCTAACTTTGTAGCATGAATGTACACTAACTCTTTTCTAGTGTGTGGATTGTACAACCAGGCCTCTGCCTTCTGTAAATTATTCTAAGGACCTAGAGATGTAGAACACAGCTTGCTCTCCTATAGAAACTATTTTATTTAAGATCTATTTTTACACCATTTAAGATCCTCTGACCTTTTGCTGAAAGCTTGCTTTGTGTAGAACACTAAGATGCTGTACTGTATCTTGGAATTGATTTTCAAAAAATGTGATTGAAAATTAAAACAGCGTGCAGTATTTTTGTTTGTGTATTCAACTGGAAGTGGAGGGAGGAGAGGGCAAGGGGAACGATAAAACATGCGACTTACTCTTTTTGGAGTCTTCTGCTATTTAACTCGAAGGCAAAGCTGTCCAGACGAACTCTTTGTCATGTTTGGGTTGGGGGGAAGTTTGGTTCAGCTGAGCTGATGTGTGCAGATAAGGCAGGGTGATTATCTCTAGCTCACGAGAAGCGAGCAGCTCATGCAGAAAAAGCAAGGGTTGTTGAATACTTTTGTGTTAAACCAAATTACCCCCAGTCCTTGACTGCCCTCCAGCTTCTCTTAAAATCATCTTTGGTGGCAAGGCACCCTGCAGTGTCCATCTGGGTGTTTATTCGCTGCTGTAGGTCTGCCGGGCTTCCTCCAGGCTGACGGCACCCTCCCATGAGGGACTGCCACGGTGGGGCCGCAAGGGCAGAAGCCGCACTGGTGTGGCTTGAGCCCGCTCGTGGTGAAGGGAAAAGGCCCAGCGAAGGCTGCTCCGTCACTCTTCCTTACCCGTCATCTGGGCACCCGAGTGCCTGGAAAACACAGCGGTGCTCAGACCTCTCCAGCCTGCGGTCAAGTTTTGACATCTGCGACTCGAACAACAGGTCAGCTTTGTGGCTGATGACTCAGTATCACCACAGTAGGTTGCAGCAAGCAGAAAACTTCCCCCAAGCACTGGACAGCTGAGGTTGGCCAAGCTCCTGCTAGGATTAAAATCCTTAAAATAGACTTATTTTTTAAATCATGATGGAAACAGACACACACACCCCCTCCCCAATGAAGAGCAAAAGGGTTTTACTGTCTCTGCTGGTGCTATGTTGGGTGCTGGAGTGGCATCAGAGTGTGCTTTAGGACAAAGCTCTGCCTTGGCACTTGCCACGTGGCAGTAACGGAGAGGAGGTGTTCCAGCAGCAGCAAGAAACGGGGGACACGCTCTCCCCCAAAGGGCTGCTGGTGCCAGGGCGTTCTGTGAACTTCACTGGATCCTGCCATTCCCTCTCTGCAAATGGTCCCCGATTCGCAGGCTGGCAGCGAGGGGACGGGACAGCAAAATGACTCACGATTCTGCGTACGTGGGCAGGATGGTAACGGCAAAAACACCCAAGGGAGTCCAAAAGCCTCCGAGGTCAGCTCTGCACCTCTGCGGTGAGAGCACCCACCTGCTCGTGCGAGGGTCATCGGGGACCACAGGAAAGGCTGCGGGATCTAAAATGGCCAGGGAGAAACACAAATGGAACAGAGTGACAGCCAGAAGCCACACGAAGCTTGGCAGAGTCCTCCGCACTTTGAGGATGCTGAAATGATTCACTCCAGCAGCTGTTCCCGAGCGAGCGGAGCAGAGAGGCGGTTAGACAGGGTGATGGGTCGGCTTCTCGTCGGCTGGGAGAAGCGGCGCCCGCAGCCGGAGGGACAGCAGGGACAGAAAGGGCCGCGTTCCCCTGCTTGGAAGGGAAATGTAGGGCAGCAGGGAGTGAGGTGGGGCCCGGGGCTCAGTGGTCACTGCTTCGCACCAGGGAGGTTCCCTGTAAGCAAACAGCAAAGTCCAGATGAGCAGGAGGCAAAAGCAGCGCTGCTCGGTGGGGCACGACTTGACGGCGAGGTGGGCTTCCCACCCGCCACCTCCAGCACCTGCAGGGTACCTGCCCAAGCGCCGAGCAGGATCTGCTGGGGGGGGACGGGACACAGCGCCCATGAGACCCGCAGCCAGCCGAGCTCCAGCACCCCCGGTCTCTCTGCAGACGGGTTTCCGTGAGCCCTGCCGGGGCCAGCCCAGCAGCAGCAGCACACAGAGCCCCGGTGCAGCCCGGCCAGACGCCGGTACGACAGTTTGAGCTGAGATGCCTCGTTGCCATCGCTCCATTTCACATGGTTCCAGGGACTCATTAATGTTTCAGTGGGCTAATTTGCCCCTTGGGAAGAACCCGTCCCTTAACGCCAATTAGTGCCTTCCCTGACACTGGTTCTGCTCTTTTAGGAGCTGAGGTCCCGGGTGAGGTGACGTCTCTCTGGTTTGTGCCCTAGAAAAACCTCATGCGATGCCATTAGGAGAGCAGACACAGAGCAGCTCCACAGGCAAACATCCACATCCCAGCAGCTGGAGCACCCCATGGCCAGGCCGTGCTCCCTGCGCCCGTGCTGCGGCCAGCCTGGGCCCCCCCGAGGGAGCATGCTGCCGACCCACCACCCGCTCTCCGCTCCATTTACCTTTTCACCAGAGACCAATTCCCTAAGGCCCCGCGGAAAATTCCTGCCTTGATCTGTACCAGCCAACGCGTCTGTTCTCATTTGTGCTTTAAGAAACTCATTCAATTTCTCCTAGGCTTATTTCCCCTCCTCCTTTTTTACATAAATGGCCATTTTGGTCCAATAATTGTATTTCAAAGGCAGACCCATCCAGCTGGTCCAGCTCTCCACAGCAGGTCCTACACTAGGACACTCAGTGGAGTGTCTGGTGTACTTTCCTCCAGTATCTGGAGGAAAGTTTTGCAGCACAGGAGGGATGTTTCTGTATTCATTCTCTAACCTGAATTCCTGCATGCATTTCCCAAGGCATGGGACAGCTCTGCACACCAGTTCACTTCAGCCTCCAAGGGGCAACAACAAAATAGTGACAGGTTTGCTCGAAGCAGGAAGCAATTTGTGATACTTGCTTTCATTTCAAGCCCAAGTTACAACCCCACACCTAACACTCCCTGCTCCCACACCACCCTTGAGCAAACATTATTTATAGCAGCAAGCAGCATTTATAGCTTTGCCCCTTCTTGACCTGGAAGTAATTGGTTAATTGAGTTAGACAACAAAACTCAAGACACTCGCATGGTTTCCTTCCACCTTCTCACGGGGAGCTGGAGAGTCAAACTCCTCCTATCCCAAGCAGGTCAAAAGCATCAAACACTGCAGAACCATGTTTACTTCCCCACCAGGAAACTAGTCCCTGTTAAACCTTCTTCAGGGCCAACTGCCGCTATAAAGTGGCTGCACCTGGAGGGGCTCCTGCCTTGCTGGAGCTGGCTCTGGGGAAGGTGGGGGCTCTTTGTGGAGGGTTTCCTGAGCTGCGCTGGGGCTGGTGGAGCAGTAGAGAGCTTTGCTGCTCGCTGGTGGGAGCTGTGCTCTGGGCAGACGCGCCTGAGCTCACCTGGAGACTGAGATGTTGGACTTTTGCACAGGTTTAGTAACACGATGATTTTGTGGTTGTAGAGGTTATCTGGGTTTGTGGGCTTGAGGGCAGGGGGCTGAGGATGAGCTATTGTCTCGCTTGTGCGGCATTAAGCGTCTGTGTTATTCCCAACCGGAGATCCCTGGGGCTGTGCTGGTCTTTGGTGCTGGGCCCTGCATGCTCCTTGTTATCTGAAGGTGGCACTTCAGTGGCAAGGCTTCTCTTCTGCATGCTGCTGAAGTGGTCGTGCTTTTAAAAAGTACTTAAGTTGGGCTGTGAAGCCCCCATGTTTGTGCTTGGGAGTGCGCAGGCGCCTGTGCTCAGCAGGGAGCTACGAGTGCTCCACCTAATGCTGGTGGAGGTGGCAAAACATTCACAAAACCCACCTGGCTGCCCCAAACTGAGCAGTCGGGCTGCCTGCGTGCATTTAAGGAGGGTTTTTCTTGGAGGTAAACTGCAACTTAGCTGTTTTTCTTACCTATTATCAAGTGTCCCTATGTGGTGGTAATGGCCTTGGAGGGCAACGTCAGTGTAGGACCTACCTTGGTTTTCTGGATGCAAAGATGATGTTCTTGACACTTTTTTACACGCCTCTGCCTCCCGGTCTCTCTCTTCCCTCATGTCTCTATTTATTTGTGACTTCATGATATTTATTAGTCTCTATTGATGTGGGATGCTGTTAGGTGACGAAATGTATCCTCTTGCCCTGTAGAACAGTGGGGTTTAAGCACGTGAAGGAAACTCTTGGTGGGCTCCTCTCTGGGGTGGGGGGACCAACTTCATGGTGTCTGTGTCTGAGCTCTGTGAACCTAAAAGAAAACCACAGTAAATCTCTCCAGCATATAAGACGTGACTAGATCTCCTAGAACAATTCCTCTATGCTACTGGTAATCTTAGTGCAAGCAGAATTAACGTAGGCTGGAGAAACTCCTAGTGCTGTTGGCTTGAATCCATGGTCTGTGCAGAGTCCCAGTTGGAAAACCTTCTGCGAGGGCTGGAGGAGCCGAGCGGGAGATGCGGCCGGGCGCGATGGGTGAGCTGGATTTCTCCCCCGGAGACAGAGATGCTGCTGCAGCCAGCAGCCCTGTGCTGACGAAGGAGAAGCCAGCCGGTCTTGTCCAAGCGCAGCCGTGCCAAGATTTTCTCCCTGCAAGTGCAGGGGTTGCATGAGGAGCAAAAAGGGCTTTTTCCAATCAATTCTCCTTGGCTGCTTTCGAACGTGCTGCGGCTTCACTGGGGCAAAGAAGAAATCCCAACTGGATCCTGCCTGCTCAGTGAAGGAGCACCAAGAGCTGAGTGCAGCCCTGGGGCCTGGGAGCTCCTGGCCTCCACCCCCTGCTAACATACCCCTGCAGCTTTATAGCAAGGAGCCAAACACCTACTCCTCCTTCCAAGAAATCAACGGGGAGGAATGAACAACGGTGTAAAAGCTGAGGTTTATAGGCAGCTGGGTGGGAATGCAGGCAGCGTGCTGAAATCACAGCATTTTCCTCTGCAGCGACTGGAGTCAAACTGCAGAAGCAGTTAAGAGGATTAGATATTTTTGATCATATTTGCAGCTGTGTTAGCTGTAACCGAGAGGAGAAATCCAAATGCTTCGTCTTGGGAAGTGACTCTAAGCCTGGAAGGGAGCGCTCCCTCGGGACCCTGCATCTGGGTATGTGCTCAGACCCGGCCGTTTTACAGAGCTACGAGGAACTGTCGTTCCTATAGTTGAAGTAGCGGCACTTGGCTCCCTTGAAGACCCAGGCTCCTGTGGAAAACTTGCTGCAACCCAGCCCGGATGCAGGGCTCCGAGCTGCCATAATGTCTCCAAAATATCAACTCCCACGCAGAAGGTCTAAGTCTCCCAAGTGCCACAGACTAAATGAAGAACATGTTAGAAGCCCTGCCAAGTTTAGACCTAGATGTGAGATGGGAGATCCCTCCCTGGCCATCACTAACAGGATTTCTTTAATGGTTGTCTTAGCACTGCGGTGCTTTAGGAAGGAAAACTAATTTCACTGTATAGTTAAGTTTCAAGTTCTTGTGCATTTAGCGCTGTTACCATCCAAATAAAAATACCTGACCGTTGCCTCTAAAGCTCAACCCTGCAGAGATGCTGGCGATGTGCTGCCAGCGCCCCACTAGGAAGCCGTTCCCTAGGGACACCTCTGACCAGCCCTTGGCCCCCACCGCAGGCGGGATGGGCTGAGGGGGAGTATGGAATCCCTTATGCTGTTTTTCCAATCTTAAATAAAAATGTGACCTTGTAAGCAAGGAAGAAGACATCACTCCTTGACGCACGTGCGTTTGCTGGAAGCGCTTGGCCCTGCTCGCAGGGGCTGCCTGGGGTTCCTGCATGGAGGCGTGAGGGTCCTTTCTTTGTGGATGGAGCCTCAGATGATGCTCCTGGCTGGGACAGGCAGGTTCCTCCTGAAGCCAAAATCCCGGATCTGAGCCCCAGGTGTAACATGCTGGAGGAAGGGAAAAGCTCCACATCTTGCTTCCAATTTACCTGATGATTTTAGCACAGAGTCT